>NW_027212828.1:0-301244 GCF_030788295.1 Drosophila virilis | reverse complement strand
AAGTAGGAAAAAAGTGCTTTTAAGTAAAATTTAAAATAGTCTTAATTAAGAAAATAAAATAAATAGAAAAAAAGAAACTTAGAAGATTGTTAATAAACTAACCAAATTTAAGTTAGATAAAGAGTGTTAAGTAGATAGGACAAAGAGAAAAGTAGTGGGAAATCACCGACCCGGTGGGGGAAAACTATTTCGGCCTGTCCGGCAAGCTATGCCCCTGCTCATAGCTGGAAATGGTCAGCGACTTCCCGAAGGTATCCTAAAAGCAACGATTTTATTAGGGGTAGAGAAAGTTCGGTAGAGAAAACTTCTTGCAAACTTTTATAATTTTTACATAGCACGCGAAAAGGAAAAGGAAGAGGAGCGTAGTATAGGAATAAGGGGCGATAATTTCTGATTGGTCTAGCCGGAACAGAGAATTGAAGACGCCCTAGCAGAAGAGGAGAATCTTTGTCGCCAATAATCCACTTTTATAGAAGGACAACACCGAGAATGGTCCTACGGTGGGTTAACGACGGAAGGTTGAGAAGAAGCAGCCTGCTGGGTTAGGATGGCAACCGTAGATTAGCGTTCCAATTTAAAAGTCATGAGGTAAAAAGCAGAAATTGCTTCTGAACAGATTCAAAATGATCCTGGCTACGCCTAGATTCGTTACTGTTAGTATACGTTGCAAATGGATATTGTCGATTGTATAACTGACAAGATAAGGTGCAGTATGTTTAAATGTCATAAACATACACTTTGAACAATTTGGATGCAATTTATTGGCCGAACACCAATGTTGCATAGCGTTTAAATCTTCTTATAGACGAGATTGATGTAGGGGATAAGTGTATGATAGAAAAAGTTTGACATCGTCCGCATACATGAGTACACGGGCATGTGATATAACAGAGGGGAGATCATTTATAAAAAGAGCAAAGAGTAAAGAGCAAATGAAAATCACCCAACACCATAAATAGGTCATTATCACGCACGTATGAAGATACTTCTTTAATACAAGTAATATGTTTCATATAAGCTTGAATATCAAAAGATGGAGGGTCATAAGAGCATGTTATATAGACACGTTAGCTGAGACAATCTCAGCGGCAGTAGGCGTACTAAAACAGAAGTGTTCTGACTGGAGATTGGCTTTAGCGGCCGCCAGGGTCTTGGCTGACGCCATCAGTGAGAGGCGCCTCCGAAGTCTGCACACCGTCGGCCCACCTATGAGGCGTATTATTTAATCATATCCTTCCTCATCACTGTAAATAATTTCATTGCATATATTATATAGGTTTTTTTTTTAATATTTATTAACGGTCGACAAAACGAGTGTCTTCCTCATTATTCAGTAGATTATATAATATATAATAAAATTATATGCTTAATATGCCTTGTTAAAGAATACAATTTTCTAAATAGCATCACCGAGGATGGAGGTGTTTTATTTGCCAGTCCGGCCAGCTGTGCCTCTTTTCACAGCTAACTTTGTAGAGCCTACATCTAACCAGAAGGTTGTAAGTAGGAAAAAAGTGCTTTGAAGTAAAATTAAAAATAATCTTAATTTGCTATATTAATTAAGAAATTAAAAAAAAAAAGAAAAAAAGAAACTTAGAAGATTGTTAATAAACTAACCAAATATAAGTTAGATAAAGAGTGTTAAGTAGATAGGAAAAATGGTGGGGGAAAACTATTTCGGCCTGTCCGGCAAGCTATGCCCCTGCTCATAGCTGGAAATTGTCAGTGACTTCCCGAAGGTATCCTAAAACGATTTTATTAGGGGTAGAGAAAGTTCGGTAGAGAAAACGTGTTGCAAACTTTTATAATTTTTACATAGCACGCGAAAAGGAAAAGGAGCGTAAAATAGGAATAAGGGGCGATAATTGGTTGGTTAACGACGGAAGGTTGAGAAGAAGCAGCCTGCTGGATTAGGATGGAAACCGAAGATTAGCGTCCAAATTTAAACCTCATAAGGCAAACAGCAGAAATTGCTTCTGAACAGATTTAATATGATCCTGGCTACGCCTAGATTCGTTACTGTTAGTATACGGTGCAAAGGGATATTGTCGATTGTATAACTGACAAGATAAGGTGTAGTACGATCAAATGTCATAAAAATACACATTGAACAATTTAAATGCAATTTATTGGCCGAACATCAATGTTGCATAGCGTTTAAATCTTCTTATAGACGTGGGTGATGTAGGGGATTAGTGTATGATAGGAAAAGTTTGACATCGCCCGCATACATGAGTACACGGGCATGTGATATAACAGGGGGGAGCTCATTTATAAAAAGAGCAAAGAGTAAAGGTGCAAGATGACTTCCTTGGGGAACCAGAAGTAACGTGAACCCGTTCAGAGGTAATCAGCTTCGGCATTACTCTTTGGGTCCTACCTTTTAAATAATAATTAATCCAAAGCAAAAGAGACGGAGGGAATCCTATTCGGTCAAGTTTAAAAAGAAAAATATCATGGTGCACAGAGTCAAATGCCTTCCTCAACTCAGTGTAAATGTCATCAGTCTGCATTTTCGAAAGAAAAGCATCATTTACCAAGGAAGTAAACTCAAGCAGATTGGTCGTAGTTGACCGATTCTTTTAGAATCCATGTTGAATAGGGGAAACAACTGATTTGCAGAAATGCTGCAAATTCGAAGTGATAATTTTTTCAAATAATTTATTAATAGTGGACAGTTTTGCAACGCCCCTGTAACTTTCATACTTCCCACCTTTCTTGTGAAGAGGAATGATATAAGATTCTTTCCAAAGAGATGGAAACACAGAAGTTTCAAGGGATAGATTAAAAAGCTTTAGCAATGGATAAAGAAGGCAAGAACTACAATCCTTGAGTAGACAACTAGGAATATTCCCAGGAGAGTAAGAAGATTTTAAAGAGTTTATAGCTGATAGGAGAGAGGAGTGTGAAATAATGGGAGGAGGTATAGAACTAGCGGAAGAAATAGTATAAGGGTGAGAATGAGTATTAGGACAGACTGAAGAGTAAGTTGAATGGAAAAAATTAGCAAAGAGGTTAGCAGAATCAGAATCGTTGCTAGCTTTATCCATCCCGAGAGATAAAGAAGATGGCAAAATTGAAGATTTAAGCTTCAAGCTTACAAAATAATAAAACTTTCTCGGATTTTGGGCAAATTGCCTTTCACTACGAGTTAGATAGTTCTCAAAGCATTGAGAATTAAGAAGAAATATGTTCGACTTGGCTTTGGAATATTTAGCCAAGTCTGTGGACGAACCAGACTTTTTAAACTTTTTAAAATATTTGCATTTAACATTTTTAGATGTGATAATCTGAAAATAAACCAGGGTGGTTTTGAAAAAGTAGTCGATGGAATTGACTTGGGTATACACACATCTAAGAGGGAGCCTAGGGTGATATAAAAAAATTAATGGCAGAATTCATATCAACCGAGTCATAGAAGAAAGACAATCGGTTGCAAAAATAAGCTAATTCAGCAAAGAATGGTTTCCTTTGCGAAAACAACAGCGGGACTTATTGGCTGATGAGCACGAAATGAGAGGATTACAACTGAGCATTGCAATCTCTAAAGTAGGATGCTATACATCCTCAGGAACAGATTAAGGAGGGGACCTAGACACATTAGAAATA
Source organism: Drosophila virilis (assembly GCF_030788295.1). NCBI lineage: Eukaryota > Metazoa > Arthropoda > Insecta > Diptera > Drosophilidae > Drosophila > Drosophila virilis. The sequence continues at coordinate 297,635 of NW_027212828.1, read as the reverse complement.
AGATAGTCGTTAACAAATACAAGGTCAAGTGTTCTATTCAAAATATTAGAAATTGAATTTGATTGAAACAACGAAAGATCAAGCAAGCAGACTATAAAATCGTGCTGTGCTGAGAGCACTAGATAATTTTCGGCAGTGAATAATGATGTTCCGCAAATGAAAATCACCCAACACCATAAATAGGTCATTATCACGCACGTGTGAAGAAACTAGTAGAGCCTACATCTAACCAGAAGGTTGTAAGTAGGAAAAAAGTGCTTTTAAGTAAAATTTAAAATAGTCTTAATTTGCTATATTAATTAAGAAATTGAAAAAATAGAAAAAAAGAAACTTAGAAGATTGTTAATAAACTAACCAAATTTAAGTTAGATAAAGAGTGTTAAGTGGATAGGACAAAGAGAAAAGTAGTGGGAAATCACCGACCCGGTGGGGGAAAACTATTTCGGCCTATCCGGCAAGCTATGCCCCTGCTCATAGCTGGAAATGGTCAGCGACTTCCCGAAGGTATCCTAAAAGCAACGATTTTATTAGGGGTAGAGAAAGTTCGGTAGAGAAAACTTCTTGCAAACTTTTATAATTTTTACATAGCACGCGAAAAGGAAAAGGAGCGTAGTATAGGAATAAGGGGCGATAATTTCTGATTGGTCTAGCCGGAACAGAGAATTGAAGACGCCCTAGCAGAAGAGGAGAATCTATGTAGCCAATAATCCACTTATATAAAAGGACAACACCGAGAATGGTCCTACGGTTGGTTAACGACGGATGGTTGAGAAGAAGCATCCTGCTGGATTAGGATGGCAACCGAAGATAAGCGTTCCAATTTAAAAGTCGTAAGGCAAAAAGCAGAAATTGCTTCTCAACAGATTCAAAATGATCCTGGCTACGCCTAGATTCGTTACTGTTAGTATACGTTGCAAATGGATATTGTCGATTGTATAACTGACAAGATAAGGTGTAGTATGTTTAAATGTCATAAACATACACTTTGAACAATTTGGATGCAATTTATTGGCCGAACACCAAGGTTGCATAGCGTTTAAATCTTCTTGTAGACGAGATTGATGTAGGGGATTAGTGTATGATAGAAAAAGTTTGACATCGTCCGCATACATGAGTACACGGGCATGTGATATAACATAGGGGCGATCATTTATAAAAAGAGCAAAGAGTAAAGGTGCAAGATGACTTCCTTGAGGAACACCAGAAGTAACGTGAACCCGATTCAGAGGTAATCAGCTTCGGCATTACTCTTTGGGTCCTACCTTTTAAATAATAATTAATCCAAAGCAAAAGAGACGGAGTGAATCCTATTCGGTCAAGTTTAAAAAGAAAAATATCATGGTGCACAGAGTCAAATGCCTTACTCAACTCAGTGTAAATGACATCTGTCTGCGTTTTCGAAAGGAAAGCATCATTTACCAAGGAAGTAAACTTAAGCAGATTGGTCGTAGTTGACCGATTCTTTAAGAATCCATGTTGAACAGGGGAAACAACTGATTTGTAGAAATGCTGCAAATTCGAAGTGATAATTTTTTCAAATAATTTAGGAATAGCGGACAGTTTTGCAATGCCCCTGTAACTTTCATACTTCCCACCTTTCTTGTGAAGAGGAATGATATAAGATTCTTTCCAAAGAGATGGAAAGACAGGAGTTTCAAGGGATAGATTAAAAAGCTTTAGCAATGGATAAAGAAGGCAAGAACTACAATCCTTAAGTAGACAACTAGGAATATTCCCAGGAGAGTAAGAAGATTTTGAAGAGTTTATAGCTTATAGGAGAGAGGAGTATGAAATATTGGGAGGAGGTATAGAACTAGCGGAAGAAATAGTATAAGGGTGAGAATGAGTATTAGGACAGACTGAAGAGTAAGTTGAATGGAAAAAATTAGCAAAGAGGTTAGCAGAATCAGAATCGTTGCTAGCTTTATCCATCCCGAGAGATAAAGAAGATGGCAAAATTGAAGATTTAAGCTTCAAGCTTACAAAATAATAAAACTTTCTCGGATTTTGGGCAAATTGCCTTTCACTACGAGTTAGATAGTTCTCAAAGCATTGAGAATTAAGAAGAAATATGTTCGACTTGGCTTTGGAATATTTAGCCAAGTCTGTGCACGAACCAGACTTTTTAAACTTTTTAAAATATTTGCATTTAACATTTTTTAGATGTGATAATCTGAAAATAAACCAGGGTGGTTTTGAAAAAGTAGTCGATGGAATTGACTTGGGTATACACACATCTAAGAGAAAGCCTAGGGTGATATAAAAAAATTAATGGCAGAATTCATATCAACCGAGTCATATAAGAAAGACCAATCGGTTGCATAAATAAGCTAATTCAGCAAAGAATGGTTTCCTTGGCAAAAGCAACAGCGGGACTTATTGGCTGATGAGCACGAAATGAGAGGATTACAACTGAGCATTGCAATCTCTAAAGTAGAATTGCAATCTAAAAGTAAAAATACAAGGTCAAGTGTTCTATTCAAATGATTAGAAATTGAATTTGATTGAAACAACGAAAGATCAAGCAAGCAGTCTATAAAATCGTGCTGTGAAGTGTTCTGACTGGAGATTGGCTTTAATGGCCGCCAGGGTCTTGGCTGACGCCATCAGTGAGAGGCGCCTCCGAAGATTGCACACCGTCGGCCCACCTATTAGGCGTATTATTTAATCATATCCTTCCTCATCACTTTAAATAATTTCATTGCATATATTATATAGGTTTTTTTTTTTAATATTTATTAACGGTCGACAAAACGAGTGTCTTCCTCATTATTCAGTAGATTATATAACATATAATAAAATTATATGCTTAATATGCCTTGTTAAAGAATACAATTTTCTAAATAGCATCACCGAGGATGGAGGTGTTTTATTTGCCAGTCCGGCCAGCTGTGCCTCTTTTCACAGCTAACTTTGTAGAGCCTACATCTAACCAGAAGGTTGTAAGTAGGAAAAAAGTGCTTTTAAGTAAAATTTTAAATAGTCTTAATTGGCTATATTAATTAAGAAATTAAAAAAATAGAAAAAAAGAAACTTAGAAGATTGTTAATAGAATAACCAAATTTAAGTTAGATAAAGAGTGTTAAGTAGATAGGACAAAGAGAAAAGTAGTGGGAAGTCACCGAGCCGGTGGAGGCAAACTATTGCGGCCTGTCCGGCAAGCTATGCCCCTGCTCATAGCTGGAAATGGTCAGTGACTTCCCGAAGGTATCCTAAAAGCAACGATTTTATTAGGGGTAGAGAAAGTTCGGTAGAGAAAACGTCTTGCAAACTTTTATAATTTTTACATAGCACGCGAAAAGGAAAAGGAGCGTTGTATAGGAATAAGGGGCGATAATTTCTGATTGGTCTAGCCGGAACAGAGAATTGAAGACGCCCTAGCAGAAGAGGAGAATCTATGTCGCCAATAATCCACTTATATAAAAGGACAACACCGAGAATGGTCATACGGTTGGTTAACGACGGAAGGTTGAGAAGAAGCAGCCTGCTGGATTAGGATGGCAACCGAAGATTAGCGTTCCAATTTAAAAGTCGTAAGGCAAAAAGCAGTAATTGCTTCTGAACAGATTCAAAATGATCCTGGCTACGCCTAGATCCGTTACTGTTAGTATACGTTGCAAATGGACATTTATAAAAAGAGCAAAGAGTAAAGGTGCAAGATGACTTCCTTGAGGAACACCAGAAGTAACGTGAACCCGATTCAGAGGTAATCAGCCTCGGCATTACTCTTTGGGTCCTACCTTTTAAATAATAATTAATCCTAAGCAAAAGAGACGGAGGGAATCCTATTCGGTCAAGCTTAAAAAGAAAAATATCATGGTGCACAAAGTCAAATGCCTTACTCAACTCAGTGTAAATGACATCAGTCTGCATTTTCGAAAGGAAAGCATCATTTACCAAGAAGTAAACTCAAGCAGATTGGTCGTAGTTGACCGATTCTTTAAGAATCCATGTTGAACAGGGGAAGCAACTGATTTGCAGAAATGCTGCAAATTCGAAGTGATAATTTTTTCAAATAATTTAGGAATAGCGGACAGTTTTGCAATGCCCCTGTAACTTTCATACTTCCCACCTTTCTTGTGAAGACGAATGATATAAGATTCTTTCCAAAGAGATGGAAAGACAGAAGTTTCAAGGGATAGATTAAAAAGCTTTAGCAATGGATAAAGAAGGCAAGAACTACACTCCTTGAGTAGACAACTAGGAATATTCCCAGGAGAGTAAGAAGATTTTAAAGAGTTTATAGCTGATAGGAGAGAGGAGTGTGAAATAATGGGAGGAGGTATAGAACTAGAGGAAGAAATAGTAAAAGGGTGAGAATTAGTATTAGGACAGAGTGAAGAGTAAGTTGATTGGAAAAAATTAGCAAAGAGGTTAGCAGAATCAGAATCGTTGCTAGCTTTATCCATCCCGAGAGAAAAAGAAGATGGCAAAATTGAAGATTTAAGCTTCAAGCTTACAAAATTATAAAACTTTCTCGGATTTTGGGCAAATTGCCTTTCACTACGAGTTAGATAGTTCTCAAAGCATTGAGAATTAAGGAGAAAGATGTTCGACTTGGCTTTGGTATATTTAGCCAAGTCTGTGCACGAACCAGACTTTTTAAACTTTTTAAAATATTTGCATTTAACATTTTTTAGATGTGATAATCTGAAAATAAACCAAGGTGGTTTTGAAAAAGTAGTCGATGGAATTGACTTGGGTATACACACATCTAAGAGGGAGCCTAGGGTGATATAAAAAAATTAATGGCAGAATTCATATCAACCGAGTCATATAAGAAAGACCAATCGGTTGCATAAATAAGCTAATTCAGCAAAGAATGGTTTCCTTGGCAAAAGCAACAGCGGGACTTATTGGCTGATGAGCACGAAATGAGAGGATTACAACTGAGCATTGCAATCTCTAAAGTAGAATTGCAATCTAAAAGTAAAAATACAAGGTCTATTCAAATGATTAGAAATTGAATTTGATTGAAACAACGAAAGATCAAGCAAGCAGTCTATAAAATCGTGCTGTGAAGTGCTCTGACTGGAGATTGGCTTTAATGGCCGCCAGGGTCTTGGCTGACGCCATCAGTGAGAGGCGCCTCCGAAGACTGCACACCGTCGGCCCACCTATTAGGCGTATTATTTAATCATATCCTTCCTCATCACTTTAAATAATTTCATTGCATATATTATATAGGTTTTTTTTTTTAATATTTATTAACGGTCGACAAAACGAGTGTCTTCCTCATTATTCAGTAGATTATATAACATATAATAAAATTATATGCTTAATATGCCTTGTTAAAGAATACAATTTTCTAAATAGCATCACCGAGGATGGAGGTGTTTTATTTGCCAGTCCGGCCAGCTGTGCCTCTTTTCACAGCTAACTTTGTAGAGCCTACATCTAACCAGAAGGTTGTAAGTAGGAAAAAAGTGCTTTTAAGTAAAATTTTAAATAGTCTTAATTGGCTATATTAATTAAGAAATTAAAAAAATAGAAAAAAAGAAACTTAGAAGATTGTTAATAAAATAACCAAATTTAAGTTAGATAAAGAGTGTTAAGTAGATAGGACATAGAGAAAAGTAGTGGGAAATCACCGAGCCGGTGGAGGAAAACTATTGCGGCCTGTCCGGCAAGCTATGCCCCTGCTCATAGCTGGAAATGGTCAGTGACATCCCGAAGGTATCCTAAAAGCAACGATTTTATTAGGGGTAGAGAAAGTTCGGTAGAGAAAACGTCTTGCAAACCTTTATAATTTTTACATAGCACGCGAAAAGGAAAAGAAGCGTAGTATAGGAATAAGGGGCGATAATTTCTGATTGGTCTAGCCGGAACAGAGAATTGAAGACGCCCTAGCAGAAGAGGAGAATCTATGTCGCCAATAATCCACTTATATAAAAGGACAACACCGAGAATGGTCCTACGGTTGGTTAACGACGGAAGGTTGAGAAGAAGCAGCCTGCTGGATTAGGATGGCAACCGAAGATTAGCGTTCCAATTTAAAAGTCGTAAGGCAAAAAGCAGTAATTGCTTCTGAACAGATTCAAAATGATCCTGGCTACGCCTAGATCCGTTACTGTTAGTATACGTTGCAAATGGACATTGTCGATTGTATAACTGACAAGATAAGGTGTAGTATGTTTAAATGTCATAAGCATACACATTGAACAATTTAGATGCAATTTATTGGCCGAACACCAATGTTGCATAGCGTTTAAATCTTTTTATAGACGAGATTGATGTAGGGGATTAGTGTATGATAGAAAAAGTTTGACATCGTCCGCATACATGAGTACACGGGTATGTGATATAACAGAGGGGAGATCATTTATAAAAAGAGCAAAGAGTAAAGGTGCAAGATGACTTCCTTGAGGAACACCAGAAGTAACGTGAACCCGTTCAGAGGTAATCAGCTTCGGCATTACTCTTTGGGTCCTACCTTTTAAATAATAATTAATCCAAAGCAAAAGAGACGGAGGGAATCCTATTCGGTCAAGTTTAAAAAGAAAAATATTATGGTGCACAGAGTCAAATGCCTTACTCAACTCAGTAAAAATGACATCAGTCTGCATTTTCGAAAGGAAAGCATCATTTACCAAGGAAGTAAACTCAAGCAGATTGGTCGTAGCTGACCGATTCTTTAAGAATCCATGTAGAACAGGGGAAACAACTGATTTGCAGAAATGCTGCAAATTCGAAGTGATAATTTTTTCAAATAATTTAGAAATAGCGGACAGTTTTGCAATGCCCTTGTAATTTTCTATATCATACTTCCCACCTTCCTTGTAAAGAGGAATGATATAAGATTCTTTCCAAAGAGATGGAAAGACAGAAGTTAGTATAAGGGTGAGAATTAGTATTAGAACACACTGAAGAGTAAGTTGATTGGAAAAAATTAGCAAAGAGGTTAGCAGAATCAGAATCGTTGCTAGCTTTATCCATCCCGAGAGAAAAAGAAGGTGGCAAAATTGAAGATTTAAGCTTCAAGCTTACAAAATTATAAAACTTTCTCGGACTTTGGGCAAATTGCCTTTCACTACGAGTTAGATAGTTCTCAAAGCATTGAGAATTAAGAAGAAATATGTTCGACTTGGCTTTGGAATATTTAGCCAAGTCTGTGCACGAACCAGACTTTTTAAAATATTTGCATTTAACATTTTTTAGATGTGATAATCTGAAAATAAACCAGGGTGGTTTTGAAAAAGTAGTCGATGGAATTGACTTGAGTATACACACATCTAAGAGAAAGCCTAGGGTGATATAAAAAAATTAATGGCAGAATTCATATCAACCGAGTCATATAAGAAAGACCAATCGGTTGCATAAATAAGCTAATTCAGCAAAGAATGGTTTCCTTTGCAAAAACAACAGCGGGACTTATTGGCTGATGAGCACGAAATGAGAGGATTACAACTGAGCACGCAATCTCTAAAGTAGAATTGCTATCTAAAAGTAAAAATACAAGGTCAAGTGTTCTATTCAAATGATTAGAAATTGAATTTGAATGAAACAACGAAAGATCAAGCAAGCAGTCTATAAAATCGTGCTGTGCTGAGGGCACTAGATAATTTTCGGCAGTGAATAATGATGTTCCGCAAATGAAAATCACCCAACACCATAAATAGGTCATTATCTCGCACGTGTGAAGAAACTTCTTTATTACAAGTAATATGTTTCATATAAGCTTGAATATCAAAAGATGGAGGGTCATAAGAGCATGTTATATAGACACGTTAGCTGAGACAATCTCAGCGGCAGTAGGCGTACTAAAACAGAAGTGTTCTGACTGGAGATTGGCCTTAACGGCCGCCAGCGTCTTGGCTGACGCCATCAGTGAGAGGCGCCTCCGAAGTGTGCACACCGTCGGCCCACCTATGAGGCGCATTATTTAATCATATCCTTCCTCATCACTGTAAATAATTTCATTGCATATATTATATAGGTTTTTTTTTTAATATTTATTAATGGTCGACAAAACGAGTGTCTTCCTCATTATTCAGTAGATTATATAATATATAATAAAATTATATGCTTAATATGCCTAGTTAAAGAATACAATTTTCTAAATAGCATCACCGAGGATGGAGGTGTTTTATTTGCCAGTCCGGCCAGATGTGCCTCTTTTCACAGCTAACTTTGTAGAGCCTACATCTAACCAGAAGGTTGTAAGTAGGAAAAAAGTGCTTTGAAGTAAAATTAAAAATAATCTTAATTTGCTATATTAATTAAGAAATTAAAAGAAAAAAGAAAAAAGAAACTTAGAAGATTGTTAATAAACTAACCAAATTTAAGTTAGATAAAGAGTGTTAAGTAGATAGGACAAAGAGAAAAGTAGTGGGAAATCACCGACCCGGTGGGGGAAAACTATTTCGGCCTGTCCGACAAGCTATGCCCCTGCTCATAGCTGGAAATGGTCAGCGACTTCCCGAAGGTATCCTAAAACGATTTTATTAGGGGTAGAGAAAGTTCGGTAGAGAAAACGTGTTGCAAACTTTTATAATTTTTACATAGCACGCGAAAAGGAACAGGAGCGTAAAATAGGAATAAGGGGCGATAATTGGTTGGTTAACGACGGAAAGTTGAGAAGAAGCAGCCTGCTGGATTAGGATGGCATCCGAAGATTAGCGTCCCAATTTAAACCTCGTAAGGCAAAAAGCAGAAATTGCTTCTCAACAGATTCAAAATGATCCTGGTTACGCCTAGATTCGTTACTGTTAGTATACGTTGCAAATGGATGTTGTCGATTGTATAACTGACAAGATAAGGTGTAGTATGTTTAAATGTCATAAACATACACTTTGAACAATTTAGATGCAGTTGATTGGCCGAAACCAATGTTGCATAGCGTTTAAATCTTCTTGTAGACGAGATTGATGTAGGGGATTAGTGTATGATAGAAAAAGTTTGACATCGCCCGCATATATGAGTACACGGGCATGTGATATAACAGAGGCGAGATCATTTATAAAAAGAGCAAAGAGTAAAGGTGCAAGATGACTTCCTTGAGGAACACCAGAAGTAACGTGAACCCGTTCAGAGGTAATCAGCTTCGGCATTACTCTTTGGGTCCTATCTTTGTAACGATTTTATTAGGGGTAGAGAAAGTTCGGTAGAGAAAACGTGTTGCAAACTTTTATAATTTTTACATAGCACGCGAAAAGGAAAAAGAGCGTAGAATAGGAATAAGGGGCGATAATTTCGGGTTGGTCTAAAAAAGCAGAAATGGCTCCCACCTTTCACCCACCTTTCTTGTGAAGAGGAATGATGTAAGATTCTTTCCAAAGGGATGGAAACACAGAAGTTTCAAGGGATAGATTAAAAAGCTTTAGCAATGGATAAAGAAGGCAAGAACTACACTCCTTGAGTAGACAACTAGGAATATTCTCAGGAGAGTAAGAAGATTTTATAGAGTTTATAGCTGATAGGAGAGAGGAGTGTGAAATAATGGGAGGAGGTATAGAACTAGCGGAAGAAATAGTATACGGGTGAGAATTAGTAATAGGACAGACTGAAGAGTAAGTTGATTGGAAAAAATTAGCAAAGAGGTTAGCAGAATCAGAATCGTTGCTAGCTTTATCCATCCCGAGAGAAAAATAAGATGGCAAAATTGAAGATTTAAGCTTCAAGTTTACAAAATTATAAAACTTTCTCGGATTTTGGGCAAATTGCCTTTCACTACGAGTTAGATAGTTCTCAAAGCATTGAGAATTAAGAAGAAAGATGTTCGCCTTGGCTTTGGAATATTTAGCCAAGTCTGTGCACGAACCAGACTTTTTAAACTTTTTAAAATATTTGCATTTAACATTTTTTAGATGTGATAATCTGAAAATAAACCAGGGTGGTTTTGAAAAAGTAGTCGATGGAATTGACTTGGGTATACACACATCTAAGAGAAAGCCTAGGGTGATATAAAAAAATTAATGGCAGAATTCATATCAACCGAGTCATATAAGAAAGACCAATCGGTTGCATAAATAAGCTAATTCAGCAAAGAATGGTTTCCTTGGCAAAAGCAACAGCGGGACTTATTGGCTGATGAGCACGAAATAAGAGGATTACAACTGAGCATTGCAATCTCTAAAGTAGAATTGCTATCTAAAAGTAAAAATACAAGGTCAAGTGTTCTATTCAAATGATTAGAAATTGAATTTGATTGAAACAACGAAAGATCAAGCAAGCAGTCTATAAAATCGTGCTGTGCTGAGGGCACTAGATAATTTTCAGCAGTGAATAATGATGTTCCGCAAATGAAAATCACCCAACACCATAAATAGGTCATTATCACGCACGTGTGAAGAAACTTCTTTATTACAAGTAATATGTTTCATATAAGCTTGAATATCAAAAGATGGAGGGTCATAAGAGCATGTTATATAGACACGTTAGCTGAGACAATCTCAGCGTACTAAAACAGAAGTGTTCTGACTGGAGATTGGCATTAACGGCCGCCAGCGTCTTGGCTGATGCCATCAGTGAGAGGCGCCTCCGAAGTGTGCACACCGTCGGCCCACCTATGAGGCGCATTATTTAATCATATCCTTCCTCATCACTGTAAATAATTTCATTGCATATATTATATAGGTTTTTTTTTTAATATTTATTAATGGTCGACAAAACGAGTGTCTTCCTCATTATTCAATAGATTATATAATATATAATAAAATTATATGCTTAATATGCCTAGTTAAAGAATACAATTTTCTAAATAGCATCACCGAGGATGGAGGTGTTTTATTTGCCAGTCCGGCCAGCTGTGCCTCTTTTCACAGCTAACTTTTAGAGCCTACATCTAACCAGAAGGTTGTAAGTAGGAAAAAAGTGCTTTGAAGTAAAATTTAAAATAGTCTTAATTTGCTACATTAATTAAGAAATTAAAATAAATAGAAAAAAAAAACTTAGAAGATTGTTAATAAACTAACCAAATTTAAGTTAGATAAAGAGTGTTAAGTAGATAGGACAAACAGAAAAGCAGTGGGAAATCACCGACCCGGTGGGGGAAAACTATTTCGGCCTGTCCGGCAAGCTATGCCCCTGCTCATAGCTGGAAATGGTCAGAGACTTCCCGAAGGTATCCTAGAAGCAACGACTTTATTAAGGGTAGAGAAAGTTCGGTAGAGAAAACGTCTTGCAAACTTTTATAATTTTTACATAGCACGCGAAAAGCAAAAGGAGCGTAGTATAGGAATAAGGGGCGATAATTTCTGATTGGTCTAGCCGGAACAGCGAATTGAAGACGCCCTAGCAGAAGAGAAGAATCTATGTCGCCAATAATCCACTTATATAGAAGGACAACACCGAGAATGGTCCTACGGTTGGTTAACGACGGAAGGTTGAGAAGAAGCAGCCTGCTGGACTAGGATGGCAACCGAAGATAAGCGTTCCAATTTAAAAGTCGTAAGGCAAAAAGCAGAAATTGCTTCTCAACAGATTCAAAATGATCCTGGCTACGCCTAGATTCGTTACTGTTAGTATACGTTGCAAATGGATATTGTCGATTGTATAACTGACAAGATAAGGTGTAGTATGTTTAAATGTCATAAACATACACTTTGAACAATTTAGATGCAATTTATTGGCCGAACACCAATGTTGCATAGCGTTTAAATCTTCTTGTAGAAGAGATTGATGTAGGGGATTAGTGTATGATAGAAAAAGTTTGACATCGTCCGCATACATGAGTACACGGGCATGTGATATAACAGAGGGGAGATCATTTATAAAAAGAGCAAAGAGTAAAGGTGCAAGATGACTTCCTTGAGGAACACCAGAAGTAACGTGAACCCGTTCAGAGGTAATCAGCTTCGGCATTACTCTTTGGGTCCTACCTTTTAAATAATAATTAATCCTAAGCAAAAGAGACGGAGGGAATCCTATTCGTTCAAGCTTAAAAAGGAAAATATCATGGTGCACAGAGTCAAATGCCTTACTCAACTCAGTGTAAATGACATCAGTCTGCATTTTCGAAAGGAAAGCATCATTTACCAAGGAAGTAAACTCAAGCAGATTGGTCGTAGTTGACCGATTCTTTAAGAATCCATGTTGAACAGGGGAAATAACTGATTTGTAGAAATGCTGCAAATTCGAAGTGATAATTTTTTCAAATAATTTAGGAATAGCGGACAGTTTTGCAATGCCCCTGTAACTTTCATACTTCCCACCTTTCTTGTGAAGAGGAATGATATAAGATTCTTTCCAAAGAGATGGAAAGACAGGAGTTTCAAGGGATAGATTAAAAAGCTTTAGCAATGGATAAAGAAGGCAAGAACTACACCCCTTGAGTAGACAACTAGGAATATTCCCAGGAGAGTAAGAAGATTTTAAAGAGTTTAAAGCTGATAGGAGAGAGGAGTGTGAAATAATGGGAGGAGGTATAGAACTAGCGGAAGAAATAGTATAAGGGTGAGAATGAGTATTAGGACAGACTGAAGAGTAAGTTGAATGGAAAAAATTAGCAAAGAGGTTAGCAGAATCAGAATCGTTGCTAGCTTTATCCATCCCGAGAGAAAAATAAGATGGCAAAATTGAAGATTTAAGCTTCAAGTTTACAAAATTATAAAACTTTCTCGGATTTTGGGCAAATTGCCTTTCACTACGAGTTAGATAGTTCTCAAAGCATTGAGAATTAAGAAGAAATATGTTCGACTTGGCTTTGTAATATTTAGCCAAGTCTGTGCACGAACCAGACTTTTTAAACTTTTTAAAATATTTGCATTTAACATTTTTTAGATGTGATAATCTGAAAATAAACCAGGGTGGTTTTGAAAAAGTAGTCGATGGAATTGACTTGGATATACACACATCTAAGAGAAAGCCTAGGGTGATATAAAAAAATTAATGGCAGAATTCATATCAACCGAGTCATATAAGAAAGACCAATCGGTTGCATAAATAAGCTAATTCAGCAAAGAATGGTTTCCTTTGCAAAAACAACAGCGGGACTTATTGGCTGATGAGCACGAAATGAGAGGATTACAACTGAGCACGCAATCTCTAAAGTAGAATTGCTATCTAAAAGTAAAAATACAAGGTCAAGTGTTCTATTCAAATGATTAGAAATTGAATTTGATTGAAACAACGAAAGATCAAGCAAGCAGTCTATAAAATCGTGCTGTGCTGAGGGCACTAGATAATTTTCGGCAGTGAATAATGATGTTCCGCAAATGAAAATCACCCAACACCATAAATAGGTCATTATCACGCACGTGTGAAGAAACTTGTAGAGTCTACATCTAACCAGAAGGTTGTAAGTAGGAAAAAAGTGCTTTTAAGTAAAATTTAAAATAGTCTTAATTTGCTATATTAATTAAGAAATTAAAAAAAATAGAAAAAAAGAAACTTAGAAGATTGTTAATAAACTAACCAAATTTAAGTTAGATAAAGAGTGTTAAGTAGATAGGACAAACAGAAAAGCAGTGGGAAATCACCGACCCGGTGGGGGAAAACTATTTCGGCCTGTCCGGCAAGCTATGCCCCTGCTCATAGCTGGAAATGGTCAGAGACTTCCCGAAGGTATCCTAGAAGCAACGACTTTATTAAGGGTAGAGAAAGTTCGGTAGAGAAAACGTCTTGCAAACTTTTATAATTTTTACATAGCACGCGAAAAGCAAAAGGAGCGTAGTATAGGAATAAGGGGCGATAATTTCTGATTGGTCTAGCCGGAACAGCGAATTGAAGACGCCCTAGCAGAAGAGAAGAATCTATGTCGCCAATAATCCACTTATATAGAAGGACAACACCGAGAATGGTCCTACGGTTGGTTAACGACGGAAGGTTGAGAAGAAGCAGCCTGCTGGATTAGGATGGCAACCGAAGATAAGCGTTCCAATTTAAAAGTCGTAAGGCAAAAAGCAGAAATTGCTTCTCAACAGATTCAAAATGATCCTGGCTACGCCTAGATTCGTTACTGTTAGTATACGTTGCAAATGGATATTGTCGATTGTATAACTGACAAGATAAGGTGTAGTATGTTTAAATGTCATAAACATACACTTTGAACAATTTAGATGCAATTTATTGGCCGAACACCAATGTTGCATAGCGTTTAAATCTTCTTGTAGAAGAGATTGATGTAGGGGATTAGTGTATGATAGAAAAAGTTTGACATCGTCCGCATACATGAGTACACGGGCATGTGATATAACAGAGGGGAGATCATTTATAAAAAGAGCAAAGAGTAAAGGTGCAAGATGACTTCCTTGAGGAACACCAGAAGTAACGTGAACCCGTTCAGAGGTAATCAGCTTCGGCATTACTCTTTGGGTCCTACCTTTTAAATAATAATTAATCCTAAGCAAAAGAGACGGAGGGAATCCTATTCGGTCAAGCTTAAAAAGGAAAATATCATGGTGCACAGAGTCAAATGCCTTACTCAACTCAGTGTAAATGACATCAGTCTGCATTTTCGAAAGGAAAGCATCATTTACCAAGGAAGTAAACTCAAGCAGATTGGTCGTAGTTGACCGATTCTTTAAGAATCCATGTTGAACAGGGGAAATAACTGATTTGTAGAAATGCTGCAAATTCGAAGTGATAATTTTTTCAAATAATTTAGGAATAGCGGACAGTTTTGCAATGCCCCTGTAACTTTCATACTTCCCACCTTTCTTGTGAAGAGGAATGATATAAGATTCTTTCCAAAGAGATGGAAAGACAGGAGTTTCAAGGGATAGATTAAAAAGCTTTAGCAATGGATAAAGAAGGCAAGAACTACACCCCTTGAGTAGACAACTAGGAATATTCCCAGGAGAGTAAGAAGATTTTAAAGAGTTTAAAGCTGATAGGAGAGAGGAGTGTGAAATAATGGGAGGAGGTATAGAACTAGCGGAAGAAATAGTATAAGGGTGAGAATGAGTATTAGGACAGACTGAAGAGTAAGTTGAATGGAAAAAATTAGCAAAGAGGTTAGCAGAATCAGAATCGTTGCTAGCTTTATCCATCCCGAGAGAAAAATAAGATGGCAAAATTGAAGATTTAAGCTTCAAGTTTACAAAATTATAAAACTTTCTCGGATTTTGGGCAAATTGCCTTTCACTACGAGTTAGATAGTTCTCAAAGCATTGAGAATTAAGAAGAAATATGTTCGACTTGGCTTTGGAATATTTAGCCAAGTCTGTGCACGAACCAGACTTTTTAAACTTTTTAAAATATTTGCATTTAACATTTTTTAGATGTGATAATCTGAAAATAAACCAGGGTGGTTTTGAAAAAGTAGTCGATGGAATTGACTTGGATATACACACATCTAAGAGAAAGCCTAGGGTGATATAAAAAAATTAATGGCAGAATTCATATCAACCGAGTCATATAAGAAAGACCAATCGGTTGCATAAATAACCTAATTCAGCAAAGAATGGTTTCCTTTGCAAAAACAACAGCGGGACTTATTGGCTGATGAGCACGAAATGAGAGGATTACAACTGAGCACGCAATCTCTAAAGTAGAATTGCTATCTAAAAGTAAAAATACAAGGTCAAGTGTTCTATTCAAATGATTAGAAATTGAATTTGATTGAAACAACGAAAGATCAAGCAAGCAGTCTATAAAATCGTGCTGTGCTGAGGGCACTAGATAATTTTCGGCAGTGAATAATGATGTTCCGCAAATGAAAATCACCCAACACCATAAATAGGTCATTATCACGCACGTGTGAAGAAACTTGTAGAGTCTACATCTAACCAGAAGGTTGTAAGTAGGAAAAAAGTGCTTTTAAGTAAAATTTAAAATAGTCTTAATTTGCTATATTAATTAAGAAATTAAAAAAAATAGAAAAAAAGAAACTTAGAAGATTGTTAATAAACTAACCAAATTTAAGTTAGATAAAGAGTGTTAAGTAGATAGGACAAAGAGAAAAGTAGTGGGAAATCACCGACCCGGTGGGGGAAAACTATTTCGGCCTGTCCGACAAGCTATGCCCCTGCTCATAGCTGGAAATGGTCAGCGACTTCCCGAAGGTATCCTAAAAGCAACGATTTTATTAGGGGTAGAGACAGTTCGGTAGAGAAAACGTCTTGCAAACTTTTATAATTTTTACATAGCACGCGAAAAGGAAAAGGCCAATAATCCACTTATATAGAAGGACAACACCGAGAATGGTCCTACGGTTGGTTAACGACGGAAGGTTGAGAAGAAGCAGCCTGCTGGATTAGGATGGCAAGCGATTTAAAAGTCGTAAGGCAAAAAGCAGAAATTGCTTCTGAACAGATTCAAAATGATCCTGGCTACGCCTAGATTCGTTACTGTTAGTATACGTTGCAAATGGATATTGTCGATCGTATAACTGACAAGATAAGGTGTAGTATGTTTAAATGTCATAAACAAACACTTTGAACAATTTAGGTGCAATTTTTGGCCGAACACCAATGTTGCATAGCGTTTAAATCTTCTTGTAGACGAGATTGATGTAGGATATCAGTGGATGATAGAAAAATTTTGACATCGTCCGCATACATGAGTACAGGGCATGTGATATAACAGAGGGGTGATCATTTATAAAAAGAGCAAAGAGTAAAGTTAATGAACACCAGAAGTAACGTGAGCCCGTTCAGAGGTAATCAGCTTCGGCATTACTCTTTGGGTCCTACCTTTTAAATAATAATTAATCCAAAGCAAAAGAGACGGAGGGAATCCTATTCGGTCAAGTTTAAAAAGAGAAATATCATGGTGGAAATGACATCAGTCTGCATTTTCGAAAGGAAAGCATCATTTACCAAGGAAGTAAACTCAAGCAGATTGGTCGTAGTTGACCGATTCTTTCAGAATCCATGTTGAACAGGGGAAACAACTGATTTGCAGAAATGCTGCAAATTCGAAGTGATAATTTTTTCAAATAATTTAGGAATAGTGGACAGTTTTGCAACGCCCCTGTAACTTTCATACTTCCCACCTTTCTTGTGAAGAGGAATGATATAAGATTCTTTCCAAAGAAATTAAAAGACAGAAGTTTCTAGATATAGATTAAAAAGCTTTATTAATGGATTAAAGCGCATATATAAAAAATCTTGGAGTACAAGTAAAACACGCCAATCACTCTCAACTGACAACTCTCTTGTTACATATTAGTAACTATACATAATCCCCTCAGTCATTCGCTTGGTAGAGATTAAAAGGCACTGATCGATTCCAACGCAAAAATATATAATAAACAAAAAAAAAAAAAACAGAGTTTGTAGCATGTATTAAGTATTGTTGTATGGTTTATGATATTATTTAATTATAAGTGCATCTGATAGTTACATAGATATTGCTGACGATATCTAGTACTAGTTTCAATGTTCTGCTACGGTTGTATTTCCCGATAACATAAGATACCGATAAGCAAGTGATCGATACTTGAGATTTAGCGTTTGAAGTTACAAGCCGACTTTAATAAGATATTGTCAGGAAAAGCATATTGTGGCATCGTAATAACTTCAGAAGTGTGATAAGTAATCCATCAACAACCTACAAATTTTTGTTCCTTCCATTCGACCGTCCTGAAGCTGAAAAAAAGAAGAGAAATGCGACGCGCACACATACAGCGACAATCGACATTATTTTGGAATTATCTGATGAAATTTAAGGCAAAATATGAAAACAACCGACTGCACTACTCTATCGCAATCTTACTAGTTTCCCTGCTAATGCAACAAAAAGACAATTAACAATGATTGCGTTGAGGGTGACGTCACCCTTATTGATACCTGTACATTGAAAACAGAACAGAACAGAAGATTAATTGGATGCCGTTATATTAGTAGCTAAGAAGAAAAAGATTATGGTAGAATTAACAGAAAACTTACATAATTCGGACAACAATTCTAAAAACGACGTTAAAAACGATGCAGTACAAGGTAGATATGTCTTTAAGCTGCGTGTTGATGAAGCCTGATTCAGAACGAGATTTGTTTATACGCGTTGATCAGTCGGCAGCCTATGCCGATCTTAAATGCAATTGAGGACCTTCGGGCATCAACAGTCAGTGGCAGCCCTCTGTCTTGGGATATATACTTCAGATGCAGAAAATTGCATCGCGTGCTACCAATTATGAAAAACAGACTGTTAAAATTATAATAGATGGTTGCAGGACAACAGCTAGTATTGCTATATTATATTCTGTCCAGACGATTAAAGTCGTCAAGGATCTGTCGCATGATATGTTAAACAAAGCAACAGAACTATCCGTCTTCCGACCAGACAAGCTATGCTGACCGCTTAAGCGCTATCCACTGTCAGTGGTAGACACGAGGTACGCTGCTACAATTGATTATGTTTAACCAGTAAACCACAGATGAGCGATTACGAGCATCTATTCGTACCGATAATATATAAGGTTAAAGTTAATTTTCGGACTGAAAAATCGCATAGGTCTTAAAACTCATTTCTGCCATATTTAACACCGGAAGTTCCATTAACTTTATTCGACCGTCTACTGTACCCAATAAGAATAGCACTACAAAAACCTTATACCCAAGTGAATTTCGTGGTATAAATGGATCTCAATCATTAACATTTGAAAAAATTGTTCTTTACGTTAAGTTTGATAAAATTACTGAAAATTTTTTGTTGTACGATGTCTCGATAACTTTCTATCAACAGATCTGCTATTGGGAAGAACATTTTTATGTCTTTCTGCAGAATGTAAATGTATGTAACAGGCAGAAGGAAGCATCTCCGACCAAAGACAAAATAAACACTAAGATGAGTAACGCCATACAACAAAATGCTACTATGCAGCTTGATTTTTTAAAAATTGAGAACAAAAACGAAATCTGTAGCATTGCGCTCTCACAGCCGAGAGAACGAAAAAGCTAAAAGTAGAATTTGCTCTCAGCTTCGGCTCTATAAGGGCCGTGCAAGCAATTATGTTTGTATGCGTGTGAATATACATACATAACAGCATATTTTAATGTGTTGTTATCCACTGCTCCGGCAAAGTCTCTGGCTGGCAAAGAAACAATTTTCTTAGTTTTTTAGCGCAGATCACGACCTACCCAAAATTTCTGTTGATATATGAATGCATTTTGTGTACGGAGGTTGGCTCCGTACAAAAAAATTTGTATTTTTAAGTCGATGCAAATATTTATGTTTTTTTTTTATATTTGAAATTTTCAATTAAATTATTATTATTTTTAAGTAATATAAAATAAATTAAGGAAATAAAAGTGCAAATTGGTTGTTTTCAAAGATACATTTAATTAATTTTAATTTTTTTTATTTTATTATTTTTTGTTCGAACCATAAAGAACAAAGTACGCAGGGAACACTGCGAAGAGGCCATTATAATTATAATGGGGTCATAACTAAATATGATCTTCGAGTCGACTTGAAATGTTATTGTACTTTTTGCACGCTTTTTATTCTTAATTGTTGAATAAAAATAATATTAATTATATTTAAAGAAATTTTGTAAATATTTGCATCGACTTAGAAATACATATTTTCTGCGGAGCCAACCTCAGTACACAAAATGCATTCATATATCAAACACAAATGTACACAAATTTGGGATAGGTCATGATCTGCGCTAGAAAACTAACAAAATTAATTTCTTGCCAGCTAAAGCCAGAGCTGTGAATAACAACACATACATACATACTTTATAGTTTTTATGCATGTATAATTCACGCATAAAACGATGGGTGCACGCACGCTATTGGCTGAGACAAGAACTTTTTTCGAGCATACACTGTCCAAAAAGAAAAGTGAAATCAATCTATGTGTGCTATTTTCTTAACATAGTTATTGCGCAAGAAGCGCCTTGTGTAAAAATTATATAAATTCTTAAATTTCCCTGTAAAATTAATCGTTAATATCTAGGGTTATATATCATTTAAATAAAGCATGCATTTCATGGATAAAACACAAGCACTTTGCGTCGATCGTAAGTTCTAAACTTTTTCGCTCAATGTACTTCGAAAACGAAGCGATGCAAAGCGGCATCGACCAGCTTTGCAGAAGGCAGGCTGGCGACTAACTTCGTAGCTCGTGTCAGCTTTAGAAAGCCGCGACTTCGGCATTTGTTCGTCTGGTCTTTGGAGAACGAACAACCAGTCGGCAGGCATGCCGTACGAAGCCTCAAAGGCCAGATGAAAGGCCAGGCTAGAAATTTTGCGTCGCATTCAAATGTATGGGCGTTACTCATCTTAGTGTTTATATTGTCTGTGCTCCAACCCCATAAAGTATTTATATTCTTAATCAGCATCAATTGCCGAGTCGATCTAGCCATGTCTGTCCGTCCGTCCGTATGTATGAACGCAAGGATCTCAGAACCTATAAGAACTAGAGATTTGAAATTTTAGATGTAAGTGCTCCTAGTGCCCGAGCAGATCGAGTTTGTTTCCGGTAACCGATAACTTACGCCAAGCTATCGATATCGACATTCTGTTTATTGAGCCAATTGGGTAAATAACAAAATTGGTAAATAACGTCACCGAACATGATATGTTGATTCTAGAATATTATATATATGTCAAGTATCTTTCATTTTATACCTATCGCCACCTCCCCGCTACCACGCCAGATTTAAATGCAGTTCAATTTTTCAGAATACACAAATATTCAATGGTACAATAAGATATACCGTAGAAAATTTCATAGATCGGTTAAGAAAAAACCAATGTGATATCACTAGCTATACAATGTATGGTTAGTGGTTGTACGCAACTACGCAATTGATTGGGGCAGCAGCTTTAAGAATTTCTATATACATATACACACACACATTCATTACTTTTGTCTGTAGTCTTGATGTCGGATCCTGTCTTAGTGTTCTATACGCGCATAAGTCGTCTAAAATATATGTCATTTTATTATCGTAATCGTCCACACTCATTGCGACGGCTTTGTTACTTTTGTCTGATGATAAACTACAAACAAGGATTACCCAACATAAATCAGACTTCAAATTAAGACATCAAAATAATATGCAGAAAATGGTACGAATGTATGAGAAGCAATCACACACCAAATTTTGATGCAACAACAATCTTACAACTAGAACCGCTCTAAAAACTCCAAGAAAATTTGTTCACAAAATTAACACACCAACGACCAATGACTAAACTACAAGACGGACACCGAAAATTGTGCTCACTTGTACAGACAGTGAACAGCCAAACAGACTCAGTTTGAATCTCCACGTCATAAGGCGCAGACGTGTAAAATATATATAATTTATTGTTTAATTCAATATATATTATAATGTTTATTGCTTTTTGTACCTTGTGTTAGTGCCCTGAAGACGGTTTGCCGATGCGCAATCGAAATATATTGGAAGCAAAAAGCAATAAAATTGTTTTCATTGTTTTTTTTTTTTTTTAAATGTTTTATTACAACTAACGCGCACCTCGAGCCAGCCATCTAGAAAGGTCGCCAAAACCATCATTAAATATCTTAAATATTGATTTAGAGGAAACCCATAATATTGATCCAAAACTAAGCGTAGACTATCGAAATAGAATTGATCAATACCAATTAATTGGATTTAGAAAATGTTGCATCTCTCGAGCACAATTACGAAATGAATTTTAAACTGCAGTTTGAAGGATCAATTTATTCTACACCCAGAAGACTGCCATACCAAGACAGAAAATAAGTTATGATAGTAGAATACTTATTAACTAAAGGACACAATAGGGCAAGTGAATCTCCTTATCATCAGCAATAGTTCTTGTAAAGAAAAAAAACCGGTGGAAAGCGAATGTGTACCGCTTTTGTTACTCGGAATGCACCACCAGTGTTTCAAAGATTTATAAAATTTGTCTTGAAACCATTAATTCGTGAAAAGAATGTTATTGTACATATAGATGACACTGCTGTAGGAACAGAAACAATGGAAGAACATTTAGAAACGCTCATTAGAGTGGTAAACTTTTAGCAGGAAATAAAATTAAGTAAATGTTTATTTTGCTTTACGTGTATTGCATTTTTAGGGTAGTAAAAAACAGTAGTAAACAAAAAGCCTAATTTCTGCCCCAATATTTACCCGAATAAGGAAACAGATGCGATTGCTGAAGGATTTTGAGAACTTTTATTCCAGAACAGCTTGACAGCAAGTTTCATCCCATATCACACTTTCGCAAGCCACAACAGTAGCTGAAAAGAAATATCATAGTTTTGAATTTAATTATTGTAATAGTAATGATTTATTTATTTATTTAAGTTCTTGGTGGTTTGTATATTTTTCACCACAACATCTTCTTTATTCTGCGACTGTAAATAGACTGCCTCACATATCATCTTGGCAGTCTTTCTTCTTATCGATATTACATTTATTTTTTTATTGATATATACTTATGATGCTGTTAAACTTAACATAGATAGCGACACTATAATACATAGCTGGGGCTACACATGATGATCTTATCCTATTACATTATCTAGCCTTAATTTATTCGTTGAACCCGTTTAGGATTTATTAGAAGGAATTTTGTTTAAGATAATTATAATTATACTACAACATCGTAGTGTCAAATATATGACACAAGTTGATGCTTTAAGCAGATACGCATTATTAAGTGGAGAGTTTCCATATGAACCGAGTGTAACAATAGCAATACATGAAAAGCTGTATCATCTCGGAACAGAAATGTGTGTAAACGAAATTAAGAAACATTATTGGTTCCCAAATATCACTCCCAAAGTTGAATCTCTTATACGAAATTGTTTAAAGTGTATAATATTCACTACCCACTCATTCAAATAATAGAACATTGCACAGTATACCCAAGCACCGAGTACCATTTGACACATTGTACATTGAAAATTTTGGACCACTTCCGTCCATTATCTCTTCAAAAAATCACATTTTAGTAGTCATCGATGGTTTCACTACATTTGTTAAATTATTCTCAGCAAACACTACTAGCCCAAGGAAGATTGCGCATGTTTAGAAAAATATTTTGAAAACTACAGCCGACCACGCCGAATAATTAGTGAGAGAAGTTCTTGCTTTACATCTTTGGAGTTTAGTGACTTTTTATTGAAAAACAACATAAAGCATATTAAGATAGCCACAATATCGGCCCAAGCAAATGGTCAAGTTGAACGAGAAAATATAACCTTAAAATCCATGTGAGCAAAAATAACTGAGCCCACTTAACATTTTAATTGGTGTACATTATTGAGAAAAGTTAAATATGCTATAAATAATTCTTTTCATTCATTCAGCAGAGAGGCAGTGAAGTAGAAAAATTAACTGAATATTTAGATGAAAACTATATTCTTGATATTCCGGATTTATTAAATATTCGCAAGATGTCTTCCGACAAAAGCGAAAATGCTCAACGAAAATGTGCTTATTATTTTCAGGAAAATCATAAAAATCATATAAAATTCTCTGCAGGAGATTTTGTAGTCATGAGAAACATTGATATTACCATTGGCACAAACAAGAAATTTATTGCTAAGTACAAAGGTCCATATTGTATTAAAAAGGTGCTCCCTAATGACCGATACGTTTTAGAAGATACAGGAAATTGTCAAATTACGCAATTACTATATGAGAGCAATTTAGAGGCATGTCGTCTTAGAAAATGGGCAGATTGGCGTGATCAGTGCGAAAATTACTCTAATTCTGACTAATATTAGGTTAACATTTAAATCTACCTTTGTTAACCTATACCTTTGTGATATTCGAATATTTAATATGAAAAAATATATATATGGAATTAATTTAAATTCATGTTTCATAAACCAAGATAAGATCAAGAACCATCTTAATTGTCAGAAATTTCTAGCGTCGAAAATAAACAACATTCGATTTGATGTACGACACGATACGATTCGATACGCTACGTACGATTGCTGAAACCTTTATTTTCTTTTATTATTTGATTATCTATATATAGCTAGTTTATGAGACTTACATTCGTGCTGCGTACTCTTACACTGCTGTTCAGCTGCAAAACGAAAGTGAACCTCGACGATGGGCAAATTGTGCAGCTGCGTGATATCGACTTCTGTATGTGCAAACTAATTCTAACGGTGCGCTTCCAGTGTAAGAAGCGAGCGCTGCTCACAGAAAAATGCAAGACCCAGTAAGACTTACTGACACTTCGCCCTGTAACATTCCCCACCCTGTAATTCACGAACGTCCGTGCAGAGTGTTATCAACTTTAATGTCAAGCTAAGCTAGATTGACGGCGGGGCGAGTAATAATTCCATCGGCGGTTCGCACCAAGGCGATTTGAACCTGTACGTCATTCAAACGGTGCACTTCGACTACCACTCCTCTTGTCCAGCCATTTCATTTGACACCATCGTCCACTATTACGATGTCG
The DNA here is from genome assembly GCF_030788295.1 of Drosophila virilis. Lineage (NCBI taxonomy): Eukaryota > Metazoa > Arthropoda > Insecta > Diptera > Drosophilidae > Drosophila > Drosophila virilis. The sequence goes on along the minus strand of NW_027212828.1, from coordinate 273,384 downwards.
TCGACTGATATTGGTTCGATTGGCGGTTGGAACAACTTAGTACGTCTGGTGAGTGTGGGCAGATACTCCCTCAACCATCTCTTCCAAAATTGGTCAGCCAATTGGCTGGCGACTCGGATGCCTCGTGCCCAGCTAACCCTGTCCCGCTCCCGTGTGCCTCTCCCACGCAATCCGCTTGAATGACCTATAAGAAAAAGGTTCGGAGTCAGGGCTTCAGACTCAAAAGTCTCCAAGGGAACATAAGTCAGCGGTCTTGAGTTGAGCATGTTTTCTATGTCTGCCAATGCTGCTCGTAGCCCTCTCGTAGTGCAGAGTGCGGCAGAATCTCCGACAGGCGCGCACCGTGAGGCCTGTAAACAGCACACCCCAGCGCTTCTCACGCTTCTCAGTCCAAGTGAAAGGTAGAGTATTGGACGATAATTGTTCGATTGGCAGGTCGCCCATCTCTGGTGGCTTTGGGCGGGCGCGTCGTTTACGGTACACCGGGCAAGCTCTGGAGACTTCTCTCAATCGATGTCGTGTTGGGAGAATTCGGGCAGAATCGGGCAATTAACGCAGACTTCAACTCCTTCTATATCGTATATCCGTCGTTTAATACGTAGAGTGCATATCCAAATAAAAAACACATCCGTTTCTTTGCTTCGTTTAAGGAGCAGCATCTTCTGAAGTTCTAATCGTCCGTCCGATTTGGTCTTCTTAGTAACAATCCGTAGGAAATACAGTACACATAACTGTACGGCTCGCAAGTTCTCCGGCGTGCTGAAGTGCTGCAGATCCGGCAAGATACATCTCCAAGAGGACGTGTGATTGCTTGTTCTTCAGCATGGTATAACATGTTTATTGTCGGGCCTTTTTCTGTGTGGCCACTGCGATTCTCCTAGATACAAAAATGGTGGTCCGTTGAACCACCTGGTTGAGCCGTAAATTTCGGGCGTTTTAGTGCATTTTGTGCTATCGTCTGCCACGTTTTGAGCTGATGGCACCCAGCGTCAGCTATCCACATCTGATTTTTCTTAAATCTCTCCGCTGCGAAGCGCTTGAATTGTTGGAGCTTTCGAGCATCGGACTGAATCCAGTAGAGCACGTCCTTATTATCTGTCCAAAATGTTTGACTATGTATGCGTACCGACATTTCCTTTTGGATACATTTGGCCAGTCTCAGACCTAAGAATGCGGGCATTAGTTATATACGAGGTATGGACACGGGCTTCAAGGGCGTTACTCTCGTTTTCGAGGCTGCTAAACTGCAATGTACTTGGCCATTACGTTCAGCCCGCAAAAATACAACTGCTGCAAAAGCATTAATACTGTTGTCCATGAATGTATGCATCTGTACATTCTGGGTTCGAATTACCCACTTTATACACCGTGGAATACGGACGGACAACTTCGAAACTAGATCTAGCCATTGTGGCTAGATTCGCTAATTCGTTTTCTTTGGTAAGGTCGTCATCCCATCCGATATTGGATCGCCATATGTTCAGAAGGATAATCTTGGCGCGTATATTAAAGAATCCTAGCAGCTCGAGCGAGTCGAAAATATACCATGCTTAGAACACGTCTTTTAGTTGGGCGCTCTTTAGATGATTTCGCAAGCATTTTCGGCTTTACCACAAACGTCAACAGATCTTATCTAGCTAGCCACCACAGGCCCACGACCTTTTCTTGCGCTTCATCCTGAGCGCTGATACGCTTGTCCAAGCCCTCGCAGTCGAATTTTATGTCCAGTGGCGCATCTCGAAACCGCCACTAGCATGGATCCTTTTTACAGTCTCAGCTTACTGCATCATTTGGTATTGTGCATCTACCGATTGCAGCCAGTCGTCTACAAATTTATTTTCGCAAATCGCGTTTACGGATCCGGATGCTCCGCTATGAACCGTTCGGCATTCTTGAATAATTTGCTAGGGCTGGCGAACAGAATGCTCCGAACGTCGTGACTTGCATAACGTACGTTTCGAGAGAGCGAGACGAATCTTCATCACGCCAGAGAAACATCTGCGCCGCTTGGTTTTCTCGGCGCATCTTGACCTGATGATACATTTTCCGTATGTCGCCGGATACGGCGATAGGGCGCTCTCTGAAGCGTATTAGCACTCGTGATGAGGCGTGGTGCTTTCACCCACCATAGGGCGGCCATATACAGCCCATCCTAGTCTGCTTTGCGCTGCTATGACGTCGTCGTATTCACCTTCTTGTATATTCAGGGGTGGAGTTATTTTGATGTTGTCCAAGCCGATAATAAGCGTTGTTATATGGCAGGATGGGAAGTATAGATAAATACTTCCGAGACTTAAGCAACTGTGGCCCGATACATTGCTCTGGTAAGTCCAAGTTCGATATATGCTTTTTAACGCATACTGTATCGCGCTATGTTCTGTAGCTGAAATGCTTACAGCCACAGACATAGACTTAGTTTCGTTTTTGGTCATGTCAGCTGTCCATTTGAGACACAGCTGAGTCATCGGACTATCTAGTTCCAACTCGTCTGCAAGCGCTCTTTCTATTAGCGTACACTCAGCACCTTCATCCTCTAATGCGCACGCTTTCTGATTTACTATGGAGCGTGATTGGAACATATCGAAACAGTGTCTTACTTGTGCACCTGCCTTGAAACATAACGGTGGACTTCATTGACTTAGCCCGATTGTTGTTATCTTGACTCGTGTGCTTAACTTTACTACCGCTCGTGGCAGGCGTGTGTAGCAGTACATGGTGCGTTGACTCGCAACCATCCACGTGACATTTCTTCTCTGCTGCATAAAGCAGCAAAAGCAAAGCCGCTTTTCCTTGACAAGTTCCCACCGCTGTTTTGTACCCATAGATTTTAAGTCGTCGCAATCTGAAAGACGGTGGTTACCAGCGCACTTGGCACATGAAACTCTTTCCTGCTTCTGTTGATAACGCTGTTGCTGCGAACCCTCCAGGTTGTCTACCGTGTTTTGCACAACAATTCGCTCTAGTGGTTTTCGTGGAGCTTTACTTTTCATTATCAGTCCGTCGTATCTCGTAGGGTGTCACCATAGTGGCGCACATAGCCACATTAAACGGACATTTATCAAAGGTAGCCAAACTATTACCATCATTTAACATTCGATGACGGCCCAGTCCAATTTCGTATTGCTGGGCATCTCAGCAACAAGCAAAGATATTCGTGCATACCAATGGCTGCTATCGTTGCGCAATAGTTTTGGACAGCTAATGCCAGTCGGATAACAGTGTTCAAATTGTCGACTTTATTGCTGGCTCCTCTCTTAGATTTTCCTTCAGCGCAAAATGTACTAGGGTTGAAGAATGTTTTCTCTTTCTGAGTTCTTTCCTGAGTCGATGTTGGTCCCTTGGACCAGTAGCTGCAGACGACATAGACGGGCAGCCGCTATAAATTTCTATGTTTGCTGCTCCGCTTCCCTTTTTACGCCGGCGACTTTATCTTGAACTCCAGCAGGGATATGCGATCCGTCAGCCTGTCCCGTTGACCATGTCGTTACAAGCGTTGCAGTTCCAACGGGTTGATTACTACTTCTCGTCCTTTTCGCAAGTGCATCTTGTTCATCACCGTCATCCATCTCACCACATTAATACTGTGAACCTCTGTGAGGTTGTGGCAACACGTGTCTTTATAGCCAGCTCAGGTTGTGACTTTGCCTGTCGCTTGCTTCGCAGAAATCTCCGCCGCCAGAGAATACCTCAAACACTCTCTGCAGCAGAGAATATTTCAGATTGTTGGCGCCGAGACTCTATTCGGGGCGCGTATTTGGCAGAGACTTCTAGCGTCGAAAAGAAACGCAATTCGATTCGATGTACAATACGATACGATACGACACGCAACGTACGATTCCTGAAATCTGTATTTTCTTTCATTATTTAATGATCTATATTTATCAAGTTTATGAGACTTACATTCGTGCTGCGCAAGCGCTTATCTTCTCTTACACTTCTGCTCAGCTGCAAGCACAAAACGAAAGTGAATCTCGACGAAAAGGCAAATTGTGCAGATGCGTGATATCGATTTCTGTATGTACAAACTAATTCTAACGGTGTAAGAAGCGAGCACTGCTTACACTGCTTAGTGACAATAGACATTTTCTTTTCGCCCCATAATAAGTAGTATTCTTGCATTCTATGCTTCTAAATTTGGAATTTTTACAATATAAAACTGGGTTGTTCCATTATGCGAAATGCAAATACTAGTATTTCTGCTTTTTAAAGGTGGCATAGTGCTTTTATTACAATTCTCGTTAACTATCTCTATTTCTTTTTCGCAAATGAATGTATTTATTAAATTCAATTTCGTCCATTGATTTATGAGCCCAATACGATTTTTTAAGTTAATTGCTATCTCAACACTTATGAGAGATACCTTTCATATACTATTGGTGAAATCATATGAGATTTTCGTAAGTTTCAAATTGCCTGTTTATGATAAGCTGTTTATTGTCGATTTCTATAAGTTTGTTTATGTTGTCGGTAAGCATTATTTAGTCATCATAGTCCGGGCTGCCGGCTGCATACTTCCAAACTGTGCCTATAATGTTGATTGCTCTGGTCTTTCGTTAATGGAAAAGTGATATTGTGTCGAAAGTGACAATAGCGTTCATTATTTCGTAACGGTAGGTGTGGTAAAAATTATTGGTTCTTAGGTCTTTTTTGGATGTAAAACAGAATATTAGCTCTATGACTTGTACGATTCGCGATGTCTGTAATTTCCCTATTCCTTTTGTAATGGTATTTGTCTGTGTAGTTCAGATTACAAGTGTCCTTCTGTTGCTTTTATTGTCATCATTAATAGTAAATTGTTATTCTACCCTGAACCCATTGAAAATGGGTAAAAATGGTATATTGTATTTGTGCAAAATGCAAATGTATGTAACAGGTAGAAAGAAGCATCTCCGACCCCATAAAGTATATATATTCTTGATCAGCACCAATAGCCAAGTCGCTCTTGACATGTCCGTCTGTCTGTCTGTCCGCATTCTAACAGCATGATAATTGCGTCATTTTCTTAAATGCTATTTAAGTTCCTTTTTATCATACGTACTTAATTATCCTCTTACTTGTTATTCTTGCCTTGCCGTTCCAACTACGAAGAGAGTGGGTTAAAGGTTAAGGATAGTTCTATATTTTTACTCTCGCTTTACCGTAGAGGTAATTCTTGAGGGATTTTAGGGCCCGACTTTTTGTCAACATTCCCTTCATTGGTGGCGTCGCTCTCCTCTGTTTTATAGAGATTTCTAGAGAGAAAGCCGGTCGCTTGTTCTGGAATAGCATAGCTCCAATAGCAAAGTTCGATTCATCTGTTGTCAGATGACATTCTTTGCTGAAGTCCGGGTAATGGAGTGCTACTTCATTTGAAACTATGGCGTTTCTTATTTTATTAAATGTTTCGAATGCTTCTTCGTTGAGATTATTAAACTTTTCAGGTGATTGACTTTTGGCTTTGCCAACTTAGCGAAGTCTTTTATAAATTTCCTATAATAGCTGGCAAGGCCAATGAAAGATCTTAACACTTTGAGTGTTGTTGGAAGTGGGCTCTTTCCTATTTTCTTGTTGGGATTGGTTTCTCTGCCCTTGTCTGAGATGACAAAACCCAGGAATTCTAATCTGCTTTTAAAGAACTCGCATTTGTCCAACTGACATTTCATGTTGGCTTCTTGTAGAGTTCTGATTACGGCGGCAAGGTGCTGCATAGTGAAGGGTGAGACATTTGGAGATAGCGCTCCAATTTAGGGGAGCATTATACGACTCGACGGCCGTGTCAGCATTGCCAGTGATTTTTCACTGTATGCAATATGCCACTGTATTTTAGCCTCAGTTGCATAGGCTGCGAGTATACGATCTACACGCTTCTTCCATGATCTAAATTAAGCTGGATTACCTGAAAATTCTCTGAGGCACTTAACTATGTTCGCAACTTTCTCCAAGTCATTCAAATTGTGGTTGGCAGTTATCTTTTGGTCGTCTACGACACTAAACTCCCTAGAGGGGCTAACCAACTGCTTTACTAATGTCGGCAATTGTCGTGCAAAATCTGGTTAAGCGTGGCTGCTATCATCTGTTTTGCGATATTCGCCATGCTTCTAATTTGTAGATGTTCGTTTTGTCTATCGATATCTCGTTCTTGCTATCTGTTCAAGTTATGTCCGCCTACCTGTGGTTGATCTGATACTATGGGGACCCAACTAAATTTCTTTTATTAGCCATAGACGAGAGAAATACTAATATTGGATATTTTAGGATATATTCGAAGTATCTTTAAATCTTGTATTAGTTTTCTTATTCTATATTTTTATTAATTGTTTTGATCGTTTTTGTTTTCTTGTATTAAAACCAGAGGCTGGTTTCTTCGTGCTATTTTGAAGGGTCCCTCGGGAATCGCAAACTTGGAATTAAGTTATACTTACTACGTTTGTAGTCTTTATGTTTGTTAATCGTTTTATACTTCTTTATCTTGCTTATTGCGACCAGTTTTCGGTGAGAGTTTTATGCGGGCAGGCCTTACAAGATGTGTTGTCCACCGATGGGCAAATGAACAATTAAATTTCAATTGTCTGTCGATTTCACCAATCGTTGAATATAATCGACGAGAGTTGCACTGGTTTTGTTTTCGCGTATAACCGACTAACGCGCACGTTGAAGCGCTTTGTTCTTTTGTAGCGCAAGCCGATCCCTACTAGGGCGCCAAGTAATTCTAACGTTTATTAAACGACGAAAAATATATAATATTTTTTGAAGGCAAGCCTTCATTTGCTTGATGTTAATTTGCAACTGAACATACTTAAATCAATTCAAGCCCTAGTAACATGTGGCTTAGCGGCAGCGGCATCGCTGCTGATGTTGCTGGCCCGTTGGTCAATTATTCTTGGAATTATCGGCGGCTACCAATCAGCGCGTGGAGGAAATGGCACAGACACTTCCTGCACTTCTTATAAAATGCTGCAATGCTTCCTATTGGGACTGTATAAATTTATTTGTTGTTAACTTACATACGGACAGACGGGCGGACAGATGGGCTGACAGACGGATGGACAGACAGACGGACATAGCTAGATCGACTCGGCTATTGATGCTGATCAAGAATATATTTACTTTATGGGGTCGGAGAGGCTCTCTTCTGCCTGCTACATACATTTGCATTTTACTCAAATACAATATACCCTTTTTAACCATTTTTAATGGGTTTAGGGTATACAAAATCAGACATACTGAATTGAATGCTTGAACATACATCATTTGGGTTTCATTGTCTGCCTATTAAAAGTTTTTAAAAATGTTTTAAAAAAAATTAGAACCAAGCTAACCTCCAAATATACATTTAATTCTTCCGAATATAAATAAATTTAAAAAAACCTGTCAGACCGAATACATGATGATATTGAGATTATTCAATCACAAAATCCAAATTTTAAACAGTAATTCCAAATTTAACAATATATCACAACATAGCAATCACAAAAATAATACTAAAATATTCTCACACTGAAAAAGAAATGGTCATTAACGAGTGCAAAAATATCATGCTTTTTCTAAATGATTGTATTTGTAACACAACAGAAACCCATTCAGCTAATGACGAATTTGCTGAGTATATAGAAGTTCGCCTAGTTGACACAATTAAAGACCAAGTGGACAGGATACTCAAATATTAATGTGACATACACAACAAATTTTGATGCTTTGGCTTTGTGGAATATGCACAAAAATTTTTTCCGCTTTTGTATAAGACAAGCTACAAAATATTCTGCATTCCAGCGAGCAGCGCGGCTTCGGAACACACACTTTCTAACGCGAGAAATTTAATGACGGAAAAGCGTTGTTTAATAGCTACCAATCCTGACAACATAAATAAAATTATGTTTGTACATTCAAATATTAATAAAATATATGTATAGTAATAAGATAAATAAATACGAACAGAAATTACATTGACTTTCGTTTTGCCTTACTTCTTTTTCTTCTTTTTCTTTCACGTCGCTTTTTTATGCGCCTCAAGACAACAATTAAAAATCCGGTTGGTCACTCGAATGTATTCGAAACGCAACCTCCACTCCTCCAACGCATCCCCACTCATCCAATTCGTTTCCTTTCGTTTAACTTTTGTGCGTCCGAGCTCTACGTGGCCGCACTCACTCACTTAAACATATTGGGCTTCGCATTCAATTTCACTCAACTCATTTTTCGCATTGTTCATTAATGCAGCTCTCTAGTAGCAATGCAGGGAGAAAGATATGCACACAAGTGCGCAAAAAAATGAGTGAGAGCAAGGTACAAGCGTACACACAAATGTTTTTGGGATGTAAGGATTTAAAAGTGGCATATATTTATTAAGAAAACGCATCAGCCGCAGCGACGTTGTGCGCTGAGCAGGATGCGGCTTCAGACTGAACGTTCGGCTTTAGTGGCCAGCGTTAGCAAGTGGTGCGGTCTGTCGTGAGTTCGAGCCCTACCGGAGAGTGATTTTTTTTATTTTTTTGTTGGTGTGTCTGTTGAGAAGAGTCGACAGCAAGTAATGCGGTCAGTTGCGAGCTCCCGACTAGAACCTCTTATTTGTTACATTTGCTTTAACGTAGAGGTAGTTTATAAGAGCTTTTAAAGCCCAAAATTTTGTCAACGTTTCCATTGGTGGCCTAATTCTCTTCTGTCTTAGTGTAGTGAAATAACAAATGGGTCGCCTGTTCTGGGAAAGAACAGCGCCTTTAGCAAAGTTAGATGCATTTGCTGTAAGATGAAATGCTTCGCTGAAGCCTGGGTATAAAGTAATAACTCATTTAAAACCGATGCGTTTTTGAGTTTATTAAAGCTTCGATTTAATAAATTTTCTATAGTAGTGGGCAAGTGCAATTAAAGATCTTAGATCTTAGAGTGTTTTCGGGTGTGGGTATTTCGCCATTGGAATTTGTTTCTGTGCAATTTTCTGAGAGGACAGATCCTAAGATTTATTGTCTCATTTTTAAGAATTTGCATTTGTCCAACTGACATTTTATCGCATGGTCGATTCAATAGCTTTGATAATGATAATGATATCATCAACATTAATGAAGCATGTAATCGTGAGTCGGGTGTCAAGTAAACTCATATTTTCCGCTGTTAACGAAGAAAGCTGTCTACTCTATGTCTGATTCTTTAAGGGGGATTTGGTAAAATCCAATCTAATTCAGAGAATACTTCATTGTTATATAGCTGTGCTAATACTTGATAATTTGTTTATATGATATTAATATGCAGTGTTCTCATTGTTTTGTTGTTTGTAATCTATGTTTCTATATTCCAGAAGCATCCAAGTTCTTGGGGACAATCCACACAGGTGAATTGTGAGGTGAATGGCGGGTCGGATTATACCGTACTCCAAAAGTTCCTTAATTTGTTAATATACTTCGTCCTTTGATCACATTGGAAATAAAGTTTCGAATATATTGTGGATTCAGTTTTAGTTACGAAAACTACCCTAAGGTTAGTTGTAAGTTATTCGTTGGGATTAGTAAAGAGATTTGGGTGCATTTTGACTAATAGGGTTAGGCTCTTTCTTTGTTCGTTTGTCGTTTTCGTTTTCGTTTGACTTCCTTGATTTTTATTGTTTGATGGGTATGCAAATGTCTTTTATTAAAGATATATTCTTGCTGCTCGGCTTCAAATGCTTTTATCAATGTATATTTTAAGTAACTTTCCGCATCCCATTATATATACTTTGTGAGAAAGAGTGGAGTTATTAATTCTTCTCTTGTTTGTATGCTAAATTTGTTTCCGTTTTTCAGTTCGTTCACGTCCAGTGGTTCGGGACGTGATTGGGGTTTAATTGCCAAATGTCTAGTGAGCACGTGTACGTTTTGTGGTTGTGTCTGATAAGTTCGATGGTTGAGGTATTGTGGAGTCGGTCCCGTATTGTTGTATGTATGTGGTCTATAGTTTGTGGTGGCCGGCCAAGCTTTCTGAACTGGGAATTGAAGTCTGAAACTTATCGGTGTTCTAACAGTTTAAGTGAAAGGGGGATGAGCACTTCGGAGTGGCAGTACACAAGGTCGTATGTTTCTACCTTTAATTTTTTATTTTAAGGCAATAGTGGAGGGCCGAAGGAACATCTACTCGTTTTTTTATTCCGAGGGTCCGTGTTAAATCTTCATGCAATCCGCTTACAAAGGTCATTACGGTCTCGGATTCCGTATGCAGTTCCATACAGCCTACTTTGTTTAATATCAAAGACAAGTGATTATAAGCCACCAGCTAGAATTCTTCTACTGCCTGGTTGCTGCCTTGAACTACCATTGTCATTTGATATTCTAATGTTCCAAAATCTTTTGTATCTGCGTTGCACGATTCGACGGCCGTGTCAGCATTAGCTGTTATTTTGTTCCTCACGGCTTGCAATATGCCGAAGTATTTCGACGAACCAGCTTTAACTGCATAGACTGAAGTTATGCGTTCTACACTCTTTTTAAATGAATAAAATGTTGCCAGGTAAGCGGTTAATTATTTGAGGACCGCAAAGGATTAATGGCAGAAACTCACCGTAATCTATTTCAGGCTTCCGTCCCCGGAACCGTAATACGAATCTCCCACAAATGGCCACAACTAATAGACTAATAGACGATCCGATCTTGATATGAGCTTGCCACCATCAAACGACGAGTCCGGCACTGCTGTTGGTCCCAGTGCACCTCCAATCGCTACCACCTCCACCGCTGTAGCTTCCACAATCGTCAAAAACCCTTCTTATGCAAATGATATGGCATAGAGCTCTATTAAGAAGCCGCCGCCTATTGTGTTAACTGGTATTATAAACCTCAATGACCTCAAGACAGTAATTGACTCTGTAGTAGGCATGAATGACATCGTAGTCGGCTTTAATATGAGAAGAACTATTTGTCTTGAAGCCGAAGATGTGCCCGTAATGGGACTATAGCTATGAAGCTTGAAGATCCGAAAATTGAGCTCTACAGTTTTAAGTTACAGAAGGATAAGCCAAACAGGGTGGTGGTGAAAGGTTTACACTACTCCAGGTTGCACCACCATATTAAACAAGAGATGATAACTCTAAAGCACAACAAGGACAAACATAATATTAAAATAATTAATTGGCAGAAAAGATCGAGCTTATGCGCAAGCAAAGTGAGATCGCCCAATGCAGAAGCTGTTAATGCTATGGGCATACTGCCCGCTTCTGCCGGATTAAGGCAAGATGTTTCCGATGTGGCCAGAACCACAGTTTCTCGGAATGTTTTAAGCCAGTTGGCGTTCCACCCACCTGCGTTCACTTGGAGCAGAGCTCGGTATACATCCAGCCTTGGACCCAAAGCACTTATTGGTGGCGATTGGATTGCGCGGCACTGGCTGTGGCATCCCACATCCGGTCATCACCGGACCATCAGTTCCAGATGCGAACTATATGCTACATGTCTGGCTTCCCATGGGGTAAGGGTCCGTGATAGGTTCTCCAACTAGGTACACCCAAAGGTGTACGACCAAAGCCGTAGATGAAGCCCGTCCCGACTTTGCCATGTATCAAGGTATACCCGCTGGGATTACAAGGATTTCAGACTGATGGGACCTGCACAGCGACCACTTGGCGTTGGTTGTGGAAATTAGGACATAGCCCACGGCCGTCTTGGCTGTTCTCCAGATATTCTTTAATTCATGTCTTCAAAAGTCAGCTGGACGAGTCTGAATATGGAGCTGTATACGAGTCAGGACATTGACACAATTGATTCAGGGTACTCTCTATGGAAGGCTACTAGGTCTCTTAAGTGGCATAAATGGCCATTCGCCATTGCCGCCGACATTGCCGTATTGAGCAGGAGTTGGACTCCCCATTACAGATGGACTTGCTAATAAAACCTGTATGAGTGAAAGAGGTGATCGAAGTGGTCAATCGACTGCCGAGGAAAAAATCCCCTTGGCAAAATTTGGCTTACTGTGGATGTTATTATCTGGTCTGTCTCTATTTTTCTATTTGTAAGCCAAGATGTCGTTGTTGTAGTCTGTATATGCTATGTCTGCTTAACTGGGATTTATCTGCTTGGAGGTCTAATCATTGGCCATTAAATGAGTGTAAGTTTGTTTTGTTCTATATTTTCTTTTAAGTGTTTTTCATTTGAAAACCTGTGGCTGCTTCTTTCCTCTACTTTGGAGGGTCTCTAACGAATCACAAAGCTTAAATTTCGTTATGCTACGTTTGACATTTTTATATATTTTATTATCGTTTTAATCTTACATATTCTTCTTTTTTTCTTATTGTTTTAAGATATTTCCTATGTTGTATATCTTTTTTTAAGCGCTGAACCCATTAAAAATGGGTAAAAAGGATATACTGTATTTGTGCAAAATGCAACTGTATGTAACAGACAGAAGGAAGCATCTCCGACCCCACAAAGCAAATACATTTATTCTTGATCAGCACCAATAGCAGAGTCTATCTAGCCATGTCCGCCTGTCTGTCAGTTCGTCCCTCCGTCCGTCCGTATGTATGAACGCAAGGAAATTAGAACCTATAAGAGCTAGAGATTCGAAATTAGCTGTAGGTCCTCCTAGTGCCAGCGCAGATCGAGTTTGTTTCCGATAATCGATAACTTTCTCGATATCCTGTTTTTTTTCTTAGCAAATTGAGTAAATATGAAGAGCTAGAGTCACCAAACTTGATATGGTGCTTCTTGAATAGTACCACTAACTATACAATGTTTAGATATACCAAATGGCCCTTTTTATCGAAACGAAAAAAATCGAAACGAGACGACCCCAAGGGTACTTGCGACCATTTTAGTGTGCCCAGACAGAGTATGTCTTCTGAGAGTGGCAGCCGAACGCCGGCCTCAAAAGCCGAACGTTCAGTATGAAGCGGCATCTTGCTCAGCGTACAACGTCTGCGGCTGATGATGCGATTTCTTAATATATGAATGTATGCCATTTTTTAATCCTTACAGCCCCAAAACATATATGTGTATGCATATGCCTCGCTTTCACTCATTGCCTCGCGCACTTGCATCCATCTCTTTCTCCCTGCATAGCTTCACACAAAACCCCGAGACCTACAAACATTCACACGCTTGTGTTGTGTGGATGTGCACACAAGTAGATCGCGGCGATTGTAGCGAGCCAGATGTTATTTCTTCAATTCTGTGCTTTTTATGCCTGTGGTAGCAATAGGCACTCACATTTAAATGCTCTATCATGTATTTCTTCGTCCAGTCAGGCATGATGAGAAGAATTTGATCAAATTTTATTTAATACACAATTAATTGACCTAAATGAAATATTTATATTTATTTTCTGTGTACTGCAGGGACCTATTTTGCTTGAAATACAAAAATATTTAAGTCGTATTTCTGAAAGGGTAATTCATCGTAGGGGGAAGTGAAATGACATGGCCGACCTAAAATGAAGCGTGTATAATTTTGGTAACATAATTAAATTTTCTAGTTCATATCTTCAATTACAAGTTCAACTGGTGGTTGTACAAGTTGTTCATCAATAACATTTATATCCTCTGTCCACTGAACACATTTCTTATACATATCTGAAATTTCACATTTTGCCAAATCTGTGGAATGTGCCCTGTGCGTTTCTCCATAAGAAAACACATATCACACATCTTTCAAAAAAGGCACAATTTTGAAAAACGTTTAAATTAGCCCGAAAATTTCTTGTTTTTTCCAATGATTAATCGAGATTTCTATCGATATTGTGAAAAGTGGTAAAGTATCGTAATCGTAAACAGCTGATATATCAACGAAGGTTCGAGAGCGCAATATTTGAGTTTTCTAAAAATAACTTTACGGCGTTTATATAAATTAAAGAAACTCGATAAGCTCTTTTTTTAAGAAGCGGTACTTCTCCCACGTACATGTTACCGACAACCGGTGGAACACCAATATGTGAAATTTGAAAATGTGACATTTCTTAAACCAGTAGACAGACTCTATTAGTTTTTTAATAAATATTCGTGAGGGTATAATTTTAAACATATATGCTAAATACATTATTCTGATTATCAATCAGGATGATGATAACAAATACTGTAATTATAATAATTTAGAATATTTTTATTTCTTTAGTATGTTAGAAAATTATTCCTTTGGTTATAATGTACAAAAGTGGTTTGAATTTAGTAATATAATCTCTTACGTATATACTTTGTGTGTAATCTGAGTTTAAATCGGTAATATATATCTCGTTAAGTATTACTGAGCAATTATGAATTTGTATTATGTTATTTCCCTCAATTAATGATACCGTATCAAAAGTGATATCTTAATTGAGGGAAATAACATGTTACGAAACTGCTTGTTTCTTGGTGGGCTGGCTCATCGGTTTCTCTGGGTGCAGTCCCATCCCTGCCCCGCAGTCCGCACAATCGATAACAACAAAGCTACACTCCTGTAGCAAAACAGACTTACACAACACTATGAAAAACGAACCACAAATCGATAGCATCAAACAATCGGAACTTCTAACAGATGAACAACATAAACAGCTGTGACGATAAGTAAATGTAAACAACAAAGATGAGATGTTGATATACACTAACAAAAACATTATTAATCCACTTTACTCTTCCAGATCGGGCCCGGTACCCGCCCAACCATGAGACGATCACCTACTCGTCTCTCACTTTTGGCAATGGCCAAAATGGCCAATGGCCATCTAATGAGATTGCCATCAGCCTGGGCCGGCAGTTATACCAACTCTCCCCCATCAAAGAAAATTTAGCCGAACACTTCTCTCTTCAGATACGGTATATAATTGGTTGCATTTCTTATCGATATTAACACTTAATCTTATTTCTTATTCCCCTGCAGGTTATCTTCAAGCTGCTATTGATAAATTCGTACACGCGAACATTTCCGGCATTTTAAAATAGGTGCATACGATAAATTGGTATATTCTTATATTTAGAACAATTTAATTTTAAATTTCAATTTTTTCACTTCTTTCAACTTTGCTTCAACAAGTATCTATAACGTGTTGCATCATTTCATATTTATAACAATATCTGTTAATCTTAAAAATATTAATTTTTTTTGTACAGAATACATTTTTCATACTGAGCAAGGGGAAAGGCGTTGTTTGTCAAAGCGCTTATATTACCTTGCCTGCCTAAAAAACTCTGTGGGTGGGGGGCACCTGCACCTGAGGTGCGTAACATATATAAATTAGGTTTTAAATAATCAGTCCTCGCGGATTATTTTGATAGAACTTTATATTAATAATGATTTATAAAACACTAGGCCGACACGTCGTAGTGAGTGAGTTAAATTATACACGAAGTCGCTGGGCCGATGTGTCGCAGTGAAAGTCGAATTAAAAACTAAATTTACAAAAGATTGATCAAAAATACCTAAGCTATTGTGTGCTTTCACAACGGCCGCTAGAATGCTTAGCTTGCGCCTCGTACGCTCCGTCGTGCAAGAACATCCGGCCCAGAGCTATGTCAGCATCTGCGGCTGGTGTTATGTTGGATTTTGCTGACCCCTGTTAGCTCGTAAGAACATCCGGCTCAGTGCTATATCAGCATCTGGAGCTGGTGTCGTTGGTCTCTGTTAACTGCTACCCTTTTAAGTTAAGGCCGCCCTCGGCCGTTCCTATCTCGGCGATCACCTTCTAAATCTCCTTGGTGATTCCGACGCAAATTATGGTGCAACACACAGCACCCAACAAGAAGGCTGTTACCACGCTGTCGACGCTTCTTATTTCGTCCTTGACTTCCTTGATCTCAAGGTTACGTTCATTCAGGCGATGAAGGTATGGGAGACTCAAACGTCTTGGTGGCCGGTGACGTTCAGAAGGGGAGATGCCGCGATGCCGGGGAACTTACCCTGGACGTTGTTGCGATTCAAGTACTTAGTTTCGTTGATCAGAGCCCAATTATTGAACGTGATTAGATTCGTTCCGTGAACCCAAGTCTCAATACCGTTGTCAACGCAAACTTTAGCAGGCTGGTTATTGATGATCAGAATTCCGTCATCAACCCATGTGATCGGGTCTAAGTGACTCGGCTGCATTTAGCAGTTTGCCAAGCTACCAGCATGCAGCTCTCTGACACAAGAGCTGGTCGGTAAAAGTTGACAAAAGGTTCCTCCCGGCGTGGAAGTGCAATTCTTAAGGGCAAGCACTTGATCTCCGCACTCAGCTATAATGTTGTCGTCAATTTGTAGCACAGCTTTCTCATGTGCAACTGGATACAGCATCACCTTTCTGCAAGCCATTTTGGTTTTCGAGAACTTAATGATAAAGTGAAGGGCATTAACAGATTATAATACTTTCACGGACGCAACGGACATAAGGTCAGCTATTGAAGTACCTGTGGGTTCATCGACCCAAACAGATTTCAAATCTGCGTGATCTAATATATTTGGGCTTATGATATTAATTTTTGCAAGGGTAACAGCGAGCATCAAATTCTGCATTTCCATCAGCAACATTCTATTCCGAGCTAAAAGAGTTTCGTATAAATGCCCGGAATCTATCCGATTCTTTTTTGCAGCTTTTAGTAATGTGTTGACACTTGTAGTGAGTTGATTAATTTGTTCCTGAACTTTTGTGTTGATAGCTACCTGTCGGTTGTTAGAGTTCACCGACTGTAACTCAGTGAATTTGATCTTCTCGAAGTTACTGGCGTCAGATATTCCCGCAACTACTTTGAGGGCTGTGCCCAAGAAATCTAAGCTTCTTGCCACCCTGTGGTGCACGCCAAGAGCTTTTAACAGATCTCTGAGGTGGGACTCGTCTACGCTTAGAAGCTTTCTCATGTGTGACTGTGGACACATTTCACATAGCTCCATTGTTTCGTTTACCATTTTCTCGTACTCAGAGATGTTTGCTGTGTGCCTGACGAAATTGAATTCCCCCCAGACCAGAACTTGGCCCTCAACAATGGGAATATACTTGGCGTGTGAGTAATTAGGCACACGCGCTGCCGCATTTGAAAAAAATATAAATAGCAGAAACCCGAACCTGCGGAAGACAGACAAAACGGACCAAGCTATTACAACGTGTCTTCCTAAAGGAAATTCCAAGTGACGTAAATATTAAAACTTGAAGGTGAAGCCTAGTGGCACAATTGTTGAAACTTATAGTTAAATTCAAGATGCATATAATCGATGTTTTACTTCAGCTGTCGCCCTACTTAAGGTTGTCCTTGTGGACCACCCTCCCTCCAATGAGAACGGTCGTACCAAGGTCTGCCTCTACGATCCGTTCTTCACATAAGGGCTTGAGTTAATTGCCAAGCCTGCGGTTTATTTTTACTAAAACTTTTTCCATAGTTGTTTAACAACAGGGTCTTTATCGTTTGAGATTCATCGAAGGCTCGTTGTCGCATTAAATTGTTCTGGCTCGTGGAAAGAAATTTGTGAGCTGCAGTAGTGGAGCTTTTAAATCCACGATAGTGCGCGATTGAATTGGAAAAAAAAAATTTTTTGTCCGTGAAAAAAATATAAATGTGTAGCAATTCCCCAGGAGTCTCAGGGATCGGAGTTTCTCCTAGCTCCTGTCTTTTCGGGTGTCTATCGTATTTGGCTGCCGAGCAGATTCTACAACTTTCCGCAATTTCTTTAGCTAACTTCGCTATTTTAGGGAAATTGTATTCTGATAACACTGGCTTAACATTTTCTTGAGCTGCTCTGTGCGCTCTATTATGTTCGGCAACGAGAATTTCTCTCCTCTCATCAACGTTGAAGACATCTGCAACTCGGTTTTTGCAGTGCCAGAACTTTGTGCCTGGAAACATGCGAACTAAGCCATCTTGCACCTGTGCTAGTGTGTGCAGGTTGCAATAGAGGGCATTGACCGCATTTGGATTAATCAAGTCAAGCAGTTCATCTAAAAGGGCTGTGTGATCAGTGAAGCCCACTTCATGACGCCTCTTGTCCCCGAAAAGAATGAAGTTGCGTTTAATGGGGACGCGTGCCTCTTCAATGACAATTTGATTTTGGAAACAAATAAGTGGCTTTTCGGTCGACTCAATTGTATAGGTCAAGCACAGCTCACTGTGGACTGTGGCTGCGCAGGAATTAGTATTCAGCTCGTCAAGAGTGTTGAGCTGTTATCGCGATAGCGCATCAGCAACTAAATTCTCCTTGCCTGGCTTATAAAATATTCGCGCATTCGTTTCCTGAATGCGCGCCTTCCATTTTTTAATCTTGGCGTTCGGGTTTGACTCAGAAACGGCACAAGTTAACGGTTGGTGATCCGTGAAAATGTTAATGTCTTTTACTCCATATAGGTAGTGACGTAGCTTGCTAAGGGCCCAAACTATAGCCAAAAGTTCCCGCTCGTTGGTGGCGTAGTTCACCTCCGGGGGTTTCAATCTTCTAGAAATCATTGAGATGGGGCGACCCTCTTGAGAAAGCACTGCCCCTATGCCGTAAGCTGAAGCGTCTGTCGTTAGATCAAACGGCTTCTTAAAGTCAGGGTATCTGAGCATGACGTTTTCTGACGACAAAATGTTGCGTAATTTTTGGAATGCGTGATGCTAAATCTCAGAGAATTCTACCGGGATGTTTCGCGATCTATGTTTACTTACTGACCCATTCTCGCCCTTTAGAAGATCAGAAATAGGTTTTGCTATTGGGGCAAAGTCTTTGATGAAACACCTATAATAACTAGCCAGTCCTAAAAATGATCTGATCTCGAATAAATTCTTTGGTTCTAGGTACTCCTGAATCGCTTTGACTTTTTCGGGGTCCGCTGTAGCTCCATTACTGGTTACCACGAAACCAAGAAAACCTACGCTTTTCTTAAAATCTCCTTGGAAATTCTCATATTTGCCTCGTACAGGCTCTTTAAGACCCACTCTACATGTTGGACATGAGAACTTGCGTCTTTTGAGAAGACGATGACATCGTCAACGTAGACATAGATTTGCCAATTTGCTCACGCAGTACGTCGTCAACAGTTCTTTGGAAGATGCTGGCCGCATTCTTCAACCCAAAGGGAAGTCGACAAAATTCGTACTTCCCCCCGTTAACTGCAAAGGGTGTTTTTTACCGGTCACGCTCTGCTAGCGTGATCTGGTGATAGCCGATTTTTGGTTTAATGTCAAAAAGTATTTAGCTTTGCCAAGATTCCCCAAAATCATTGGAATGTTAGGCATAGGGTATCTGTCTGTGATGGTTTTCTCGTTAAGTTTGCGAAAATCCATTACTAGGTGCATATTTTTGTTACCAAACTCGTCCGTCCCCTTCTTGTCCACCACCCAAATGGGGTTGTTGTAGGGGGAGACATATTTCTTGATGATACCGTTCTTCAGAGGGCTTTGAATCTGTTTATTAACGAATTCCGCTGCTCCCATGGGCTAGGGGTACAGTCGGACATAAATTGGTTGTTCATCAGTGGTCCTGATGGTTGCCACCACTGATGTGTTATAGGGAAGTGCTTCTTCCGGATCTGCGAAGGCCTTATGTTTGCTTTTTAGCACCTTTAGGAATGCATCTTTTACAGCATCGGGCGCGTCGGCGCAGTCAACATTGGTAAAGTTAACATCCGCGCACCTGTGGAATTCGATTTGTTCAGTTTCTGCGCCACATTTGAGTTGGCCAGAAGAAAGACAAAGCGAAACTCCTGCTTGTGTTGTCAAGTCGAGGCCCACAATTCCATCAAATGTGGACAGGCTTGGGAGTAAGAAAAATGTGGCAGTTTTGCCGAACAGAGATATAAGGCACTTATGAGTGATCTTCGTGGTGCCGTGTATAGAATGGGTAAAGAAGGGAGAATTTACTGGGCACAGACCTTTTAGATTTTTATGTGGTCTGATATAATTCTTGGAAGCGCCCGTGTCGATGAGAAACCTCATCTAGATCCCTGCCACTCTTCTACTGGTGTAGGGCAGCAGGGAGCTTACCCTAAAAAATTGAGAGTGTCTGAGTCATAACCGCTACCATTGTCGTCGGCAATTTGCTGTTCTGCTGCTGCTGCAGAGCTAGCATAC
Source organism: Drosophila virilis (assembly GCF_030788295.1). Classification (NCBI taxonomy): domain Eukaryota; kingdom Metazoa; phylum Arthropoda; class Insecta; order Diptera; family Drosophilidae; genus Drosophila; species Drosophila virilis. The sequence goes on along the minus strand of NW_027212828.1, from coordinate 253,472 downwards.
GAACCTGAATCTTGATCCGGCTCGTGAGCTGTGTGATTGACTCTCTGCCTTCTCTGTCCGCTTAAACGCCCACGCGTGACCGTTCTTTTGTAGGCTTGAGGAGCGCTAGAGTTAACGTAGGCTGGTGCTTGCGATGGTTGTAGAATTTTTGACACAGATGGATCGACGTCCATTGGCTCCTGTGACCCGCCACCTTTGTTCCACCTGCCACTCTGTTGCTCAAATTGACTTTGTTGATGTTTCTGTTGTTTAGTGAAGGGAGGATTTTTGGAACCGCTGGGTTGCGGATCCCCCTGCTGTTGCCCCCTATCTTGCTGACGGACCTGCGGCCTCGGGGTCACTTTTCGTTCCCTATCTTCTTGTCCTTTATCGAAGCTAGCGGCAAAGGCGTACCTCTCATGGTTTGCCTCTACCTCTTGCACTAGCGCTAGGGCCGACGGTAAGTCCTTAGGCTTTGCCGCGAACAGGACATCCGTCAGGCTACGCTTTAGGCCTGAGACAAAAACGCGCAACGCATCATCTCTAAACTTTGTACAGAGCCCTTGTGCCATGCTTGGTTCATAAGACATGTTGACCTTATTGGTGAGAAGAGTTAGCTTTTTCTCAACCTCGTCATAGTATTGTAAAATTGTTAACGAGCCCTGTCTTAGGATGCTCATCTCTTGCTCTATGACGTGAATGCCTCTCTTATCCCTGTATGTGAAATCGAGACGGTTTATTATGGCATCAAAATTCATTACTGTGCCAAACTGACCAAAAACGCCGTCAGCTGCCCCTCTAATTTTGCTCTTTATAATAATGACCGCCTGGTAGTGGCGTGAGCTGCCGTTGTATGGCTTGCAAATTTTATATGCCGCTATCGCAGCTTGTCTCCAAGAGGCGTACGTCTCTGGCACCCCCGTAAATTCTGGTAAGCATTTAACGGCGTCCAATGGTTCATAACATTGCACGTCGTTTCTGATTCCTACCGGCTCAAATGCCTGGACCGGCGGTGTTTCTATACTACTGGTAGATATTCTGGCTACCAATTCTTGTATCTGAGCGTCTAAGGAAGCCCTCAGCTCTGCATCTCTTTGCCTCAATATTGCGCTCTGTGCTTCTAAGGCGGAGGCCACTGCGGCCTGCAAAAAGGCCCTAAGGCTGCTCAGGCTCCATTCCTATTTGACACCCATTGTCAGCGATTTTTTGCGGGACGGCTTCCCTATCTAAGGTGATGGAGTCGTCTGACTCAGATCCCCTCGCAGAGCGGTCTCTGTACCTGAGAAACGAGCAACACAATTTCATGGGCAAATCAACAACGGTAAATTAAATGAATGCTGACAGAGGAGAGTTTATTGAAAATTGCTGATGGACGCAAAATTGTGTTACTCAAAGTTAGTTGGGAACACAATTACTGCAATTTAAATATTTCTACTTATATTTTTTTACGATTTTATTTTAAGTAAATCACGCAAATTGAAAAAAGTTTGTGCCAAATGATGGCCCACTTACATTTTATTTGATCCTAGAAAGGTTGTATGTTCTACGTATAAAACTACTGATTCTCACGCTGCAGTCGCGAATGCTTTTTTTTTTATCCCTCGCTGAAGTCTGTGGTGTTGGTTTACGTCGCTGTCCAAACCCGCTTGCGCGCTGGTTTGGTAACAAGTCACTGGCCGAAGAGCTCCAGCGGCTTCGGTGTATCAAATGCTTTTTATTGTGCTTGTGCCGCTGACGTTAGTTGATGTAGGTCAGGCACAGCTTTTATTGTTTGCACTGGTAGGTTAGTTCTTTACACTGCACAGCACACAAAATAATTATGGAACAAAATGGTCCGAAAAAAGTTGGGCGCCAATTAGGTTTTAAATAATAGGTCCTCGCGGATTATTTTGATAGAACTTTATTTTAATAAAGATTTATAAAACACTAGGCCGACACGCCGTAGTGAGTGAGTTAAATTATACACGAAGTCGCTGGGCCGATGTGCCGCAGTGAAAGTCGAATTAAAAACTAAATTTACAAAAGATTGATCAAAAATACCTAAGCTATTGTGTGCTTTCACAACGGCCGCTAGAATGCTTAGCTTGCGCCTCGTGCGCTGCCGTCGTGCAAAAACATCCGGCCCAGAGCTATGTCAGCATCTGCGGCTGGTGTTATGTTGCATTTTGCTGACCCCTGTTAGCTCGTAAGAACAGCCGGCTCAGTGCTATATCAGCATCTGGAGCTAGTGTCGGTGGCCTCTGTTAACTTATATATATACGTATAAGCGGGTATCACTGGTGCATAAGTTGAACAAAATCTAAACTTTTTAATTTCATTCTTTACTTGGCAGACGCAATAATCTTTGGGCCCTTTCCTTCCCGGTTCGCACTTTCGGAAATTTACCTAACTTAAACTATTTAATAACGAAAAAAAAACGAGTTAAAAATTCCGAATAAATATCGGTTCTCTTTTTTTTTAGGGAGCACAATGAGGAGTCTGCGTCTGACTCTGCCGTTTACTCAGGCGAGGAGGCACGAAATGGAACATACTCACTCGCATGATATGGGCGTGGTCTCGCCAGTGGCTTGAAAATCGGGCTCGCGAATATCTGGGTTGATCTGGCCAGCGTCCTCCGGCGCGGTATTCAAGCGGTGTATGCCACAGAATGGCTGCGGCTGCTCTAATAGAGTATCGCTTTTATAGTGGTTTTAAATGACGACAGTGTGTTTCTAGTGTATTATTACTTCGTGTATTATCGCTCTTGTGCACTAATTCTTTTGCAATACGTTAGCACATAAGGAATTATCTTGTCAATTAACTAATGTATGCGCTTTGATTTGTTTAAGCACATGCTCCGTGGCCGGTACGTCCGCTGTGGACCGCTGACAAAGTCGAACTCCTACACTGTACATTGGGCAGCACATCAAAGATGCCAAAATTCGGTACCCGCGTACATTTAAATATGGTTACCGTTGCTGCTCATCGACACTGCTGTTCTTCAAGGCCACGGCAAGGGCATCTTCATGCGATCCACTCTCTTTTATCTCTTTGGGAGCAAATCGGAAAGCCAATAGCAATCGCCTCCTTTGGCGTCGTGGATCGCAAGTTCGGTGTTGCCACTCCTCGATATTTTAAACGCCGTTCTGTGTCCGGCTTCACCCCGATACTCTGGCCCTATGACCAAAGATATCGGCGCGGCCGATAATAAAGAACGCAACCAATTACGGGCAATATCGATATCGTCGATATGTCAAATGTAATGTTGCATTGCCACGCAGATTATTGTAAGCGCGAACCCGACCGTTACTATAAATCTGCGTGCGCATATCCTATCCGGTTCGCCCAGCCGGCCAAATAGAACGCACATCGTAGGCCACACCCACGACCCTGATCTACACTCGTATGTCCTTCCAAAATCTTTCAGCAGGTACGAGTTGTTGCTTACTCGACGCTCTACTCTGGCCTTAAGGAACTTTCTTGCAAACTTGGCGTTTAAAGCTTTTCCAAAGTCACTCAGCACAAAATTGCGTCGGTAAACTTCTTGGCCCGGTTCCGCCTGGAACACCCGGGCTCGAGCATTGTACTGCCGCTGACTGCTTTCGTAAGCCTGATGTAGTTGGCCTTGGACTCGCCGTTCAATCAGGTGTATTTTGTCTGCGGGGTGCATATGGGAGATCTCATGCCATATGGGAGATCTAAGAGCCAATCTGTAGCATGCCCCGTTGAGGAACATATGATGTTCGAAAACAGCAAAGTAGGAGGTCACCCCGGTCGCGAGTGTATGGCATTTCGTATGGAAACCTCTATTTCCGGAAGGTAGAGGTCCCACTCGCGATGATCTTGCTCTAGATACGCCCGGATGGCCAGAGTTATCAGAGTGGATGACCTCGGGTAATCCAAACTTATAAAATAACCTCGCTGACCAAAAACTGCACCACGTCAAGTGCCGTAGCCTCCCGCATCGCTTTATAGTTTTTGGAATGGTCGCTCGGTCTCTTCTCCTAGGCGCACTTGCATGCGAAAGTTTGGTGCCTTGACTTCCTTGCATGTCACACATCGTCTCACCCAATCCCTTACCTGATAAACCATGCCAGGCCTGTAAAACCGCCTACGTAAGATCTCTAGCATTTCCCGCTATCCTTTTTTAACATTTCAGTCAGTAAGGCGGCCATTGCCACGAAATCTCGCATAAAGTGCCGGTATCAACCTGCGGTACCCAAAAAAGAGCGAACCTCTTTGCGCGACCGAGGCACGGGGATTCGCTTAAAAGCATTAACCCGTTCAGGGTCCATGCAAAACGTGCCACCACCAATAATGAATCCTAGGTATTTTAATGCACGGAAGCAAAATTTGGATTTGTGCAGTTCAATTGAGAGCTTGGCTTCTCTTAAGTATTTTCCCACTTGTCGCAAATATTTCAAATTCGTTAGGAAATCAAGGGAAATGACTAATAAGTCGACCAAGTACACAAAGACGTTCGACCGCAATTCGTTGGGAATTATTTTGTCCATCAGACGAACTAGACGTTGGGCTGCATTGCATAAACCAAATAGCATGACGCGAATCTGGTATAGTGTAAATGCGGTATTATACTTGCTTTTGTCGTCTAGTTCGATCTGCCAATACGCTAAGTTCAGATCCACACTGGAGATGTAGTGGGTCTGGTAAATTCTAGATAGGATGCCTTCTATAAAGGGTAGTGAATACGTGTCTTTCACCGTGAAATTGTTAAGTTTGCGAGCGTCGAGGCAAAAACGGGTTTCGCCGGTCTTCGCACTGCGGTTGTGCGGTTACTCCATGGGCTGTTGCACTCTTCTATAACCTTCAAACTCAACATTTTGTCTACTTCGTCATCCACATCTGCATCGCTGGTGATAATGGGTAGGGTCTATCTTTGAATGCTTGGGCTCCTTCCACTAAGACGATAGTGTGCTTCTCTAAGTCTGGCGTTCCTAATCCGCTATGTTCAAAAGACAAAAACCCCTGCTTTACCGCCTCTAACTCTACACTTTCCTCCCGAGACAACTCCCATGAGTCTGGCTCATTTTCACCTTCTTCGTCTTCCGCATAGTGTGTGGAGGTTATCTCCTCGGGACCCAAAATATCAGGGGCTAGGTTAAAAGCTCGTCAGAAATCAATTCCAAAATAGGCTCGCTGGTTCAGGTGGGGGCAGATAAAAAACGTTATGTTTTTATGCTGCTTCCTGTACGAGATTAGGAGCTCTACCCTATTAATTCTCGACCACCTTTTCCTAACAGGCTAACCGAGGCTCCGGTGTCTAGCAACCCTTTCATTTTGATCCCAGCGATCTCCACGTCAGCGAATACGCGTGGTTCTTGGCTATCCTCCCGTTTCACAGCTTCGATGACCTGACCCCTCGTCCTCTTGCGTCTGCGGAAGCGCGCCCGAGCCTTGAGCACTCTTCTGGTGGCCAATGTCATCCCCTCCAGCTGTCGCTCACCAAAAATTCTATTCCGGGCCGACATGTATGACCGGACACGTTCTTCATATGGTTAGCCTCTTAATGGTTTTCCTTCATTTTTATCCTTATATATAACCTTATCCTGGTCCTTATGATCTATATTCTTCTCCTCTACAACTCTTATGGGTTTTGGTAGGTGTTCCTCACTTTTTTTTTTGGCGGTCAACGTCCCTGAACGCGTCTGTCCCGCCATCAGCGTGCTCCCTCTGGGGCTTCCCGGACAATTTTCGTATTGTGCACGGAATGTGTCCGGCTTTCCGCATCTGCAGCAGAAAATCTTCCAATCCTTAGAGAGGCAGTCCCTAAAGACATGATCGAACTGCTTACAGTTCCAGCACACTAGCCGAGATGAGGCCCTGCCTCACACGAATGCCTCCTCCAGTTCTCTAGGCGATGTTTCCGCACAATCTGGTGGTACTTCAACCTCGTACTGTGGGCCTCGTTCCTTGTGGGTAACGCGACGGCTGCACGTATCCGGTCCGGCTTTTTCGACCAATCTGCCTTTCCATTTCTATGCATTCTTGGCGCAGCTCGTCCACGGTTAGTACATCCATGGCATAGATGTATTTTGCCAGACCCTCCTTCAAGCCACGCTTTATAATCTTTACCAATTCTCTCAGGGGCTTCGGGATTCGCGCGGCGATTTGACGCATGTGTTGAATATAGTCATCCACCCCCTCGCTGGTCTGTTGCTCTCGCTGTAGTAGCTCCTGCATCACGTCGTGCTCCGTCTGATATCCCCGGAATCGGTCTAAAAGAGCGTGCCGCGGTTGCATCCAGCTATCGACGCCGCATGTGCATCCAGTATCACTCGCGGAGAGAAGGAGATGGCGCAACATTTCAGAACTCCACGGGACCTGGAATTCCCAAAGCCGGCGAAGGACTCCGTACTCACCCCGGCAGAGAATGTGGCGATAGCTCAAGCCCACCAAACATATCTGCATGCATCCATCCGTGAGGAGATGCGAACAGGCTTCATGCAGATGATAAAGGGCATCATGGATGTGCTTAGGCCACCAGGGAGCCACGCCGAAGAAATAGCGCTGCGCCAAAGCTTTCGCGACCTGCCTAGACACCGGAGCCTCGGTTAGCCTGCTAGGAAAAGGTGGTCAAGAATTAGTAGAAGAATTAGGAGTTACGGTGCAACCGTATGTTTCGATAGTCACGACCGCTGGAGGAGAGGATAAGTCAATCATAGGTAGGGTAGAGCTCCTAATCTCGTACAGGAAGCAGCATAAAAACATAACGTTTTTTATCTGCCCCTACCTGAAACAGCGAGCCTATTTTGGAATTGATTTCTGACGAGCTTTTAACCTTGCGAGGTCTCATGGGAGTTATCTCGGGAGGAAAGTGTATAGTTGGAGGCGGTAAAGCAGGGGTTTTTGTCTTTTGAGCATAGCGGATTAGCAACGCCAGACTTAGAGAAGCACACTATCGACTTAGTGGAAGGCACCTTCCAACCGTTCAAAGATAGACCCTACCCATTTTCACCGGCAATGCAGAAAGTAGTGGATGACGAAGTAGACAAAATGTTGAGTTTGAAGGTTAAAGAATAGTGCAACAGCCCATGGAGTAACCGCACAACCGTAGTGCGAAGACCGGGGAAACCCGTTTTTGCCTCGACGCTCGCAAGCTAAACAATTTCATGATGAAAGACGCGTATCCACTACCCTTTATAGAAGGCATCCTATCTAGAATAGACCAGACCCACTACATCTCCAGTGTAGATCTGATCTTCGCGTATTGGCAGGTCAAACTAGACGACAAAAGCAAGTCTTATACCGCATTTGCCGTACCAGGTAGGCCACTATACCAGTTTCGCGTCATGCTATTTGGTTTATGCAATGCAGCCCAACGATTATAAGTCATTTCCCTTGATTTCCCAACGAATTTGAAATATTTGCGACAGGTGCGAAAATACTTAAGAGAAGCCAAACTCTCAATTGGACTGCACAAATTCAAATTTTGCTTCCGGGCATTAAAATACCTAGAATTCATTATTGGTGGTGGCACGCTTTGCATGGACCCTGAACGGGTTAAAGCTTTTAAGCGAATCCCCGTGCCTCGGTCGCGCAAAGAGGTTCGCTCTTTTTTGGGTACCGCAGGTTGATACCGGCACTTTATGCGAGAAAGGACAGCGGGAAACGCTAGAGATCTTACGTAGGTGGTTTTACTGGCTCGGCATGGTTCGTCAGGTAAGGGATTGGGTGAGACGATGTGTGACATGCAAGGAAGTCAAGGCACCAAACTTTCGCATGCAAGTGGGTCTAGGAGAAGAGATAGTGACCGAGCGACCATTCCAAAAACTATATATTGACTTTCTGGGAAAGTACCCACGTTCGAAGCAAGGGCACGCGTGGATGTTCGTGGTAGTCGACCATTTTTCAAAATTTACCTTCTTGAAAGCGATGCGGGAGGCTACGGTTCTTAACGTGGTGGAGTTTTTGGTCAGCGAGGTTTTTTATAAGTTTGGAGTACCCGAGGTCATCCATTCTGATAACTCTGGCCATCCGGGCGTATCTAGAGCAAGGTCATCGCGAGTGGGACCTCTACCTTCCGGAAATAGAGGTGTCCATACGAAATGCCATACACACCGCGACCGGGGTGACCCCCTTCTTTGCTGTTTTCTGACATCATATGTTCCTTAACGGGGCATGCTACAGATTGGCTCGTAGGTTAGCGTCTCTGAGTGATCATGTGATCTCCCATTTGCACCCCGCGGACAAAATACACCTGATTAGACGGCGAGTCCAAGGCCAACTACATCAGGCTTACGAAAGAAGTCAGCGGCAGTACAATGCTCAAGCCCGGGTGTTCCAGGCGGAACCCGGCCAAGAAGTTTACCGACGCACTTTTGTGCTGAGTGACTTTGGAAAAGCTTTGAACGCCAAGTTTGCAAGAAAGTTCCTTAAGGCCAGAGTAGTGCGTCGAGTAGGCAACAACTCGTTCCTGCTGGAAGATTTGAAAGGGAAGCCCTTAGGAGTGTTCCATGCAAAGGACATACGAATGTAGATCAGGGTCGTGGGTGTGGCCTACGTTGGGCGTTCTATTTGGTCGGCTGGGCGAACCGGATAGGACATGCGCACGCAGATTTATAGTTACGGTCGGGTTCGCGCTTACAATAATCTGCGTGGCAATGCAACATCACATTTGACATATCGACGACATCGATATTGCCCGTAAATTGTTGCGTTCTTTATTATCGGCCGCGCCGAAATCTTTGGTGATAGGGGCAGAGTATTGGGGTGAAACCGGACACACAACGGCGCTTAAAATATCGAGGAGTGGCAACACCGGACTTGCGATCCACGACGCCAAAAGAGGCGATTGCTATTGGCTGCCCGATTCGCACCCAAAGAGATTAAAGAGAGAGTTGATCGCATGAAGATGCCTTTGGCCGTGTTTCGAGTCGTTGACCCAAAAAAAGAAAAAAAGGAAAAAAAAGAACAGCTGTGCCGATGAGCAGCAACGGTATCCATATTTAAATGTACGCGGGTTCCGAATTTCGGCACCTTTGATGTGCTGCCCAATGTACAGTGAGGAAATTCGACTTTGTCAGCGGTCCACAGCGGACGTACTGGCTCACAGTTAGTCATTTTTGAAGTTGGATATATGTTTTTTGTCGGCCACGGAGCATATGCTTAAGCAAATCAAAACGCATACATTTGTTCATGACGGGCTTTCTTTATTAGTTAATTGACAAGATAATTCCTTATGTGCTAACGCACTGCAAAAGAAATAGTGCTCAACAGCGATAATACACGAAGTAATAATACACTAGAAATACACTTTCGTCATTTAAAACCACTATAAAAGCGATACTCTATTAGAGCAGCCGCAACGATTCTGTGTCACACAACGCCTGAAACCCGCGCCGGAGGACGCTGGCCAGATCAACCCAGATATTCACGGGCCGAATTTGCAAGGCACAGCCAAGTATCGGCGTAATGGTGTGCACGGAGAGACGAGCCATCACGGACGGGACTTACACGACGAAGAGGCGGCCACGGGCGAGACCACGCCCATATCATCCGAGTGAGTCTGTTCCATTTCGTGCCTCCTCGCCTGAGTAAACGGCAGAGTCAGCCGCAGACTCCTCATTGTGCTCCCTGAAAGAGAACCGATTTTTTTTCGGAATTTTTAACTCCAGTTTTTTTTCGTTATTAAATAGATAAAAATACTCACGACTAGTTTAAATTAAGTAAATTTCCGAAAGTGCGAACCGGGAAGGAAAGGGCACAAAGATTATTGCGTCTGCCAAGTAAGGAATGAAATTCAAAACTTTAGATTTAGGTCAACTTATGCACGTGTGATACGTATATATATATAGGTCGCCAACAAAAATGTATTCTGTACAAAAAAATTAATATTTTTAAGAATAACTGAAATTGTGACATGTTGAATCGAAGTTGAAAGAAGTGAAAAAATTGAAATTTAAAATTAATATAATTGTTCTAAATATAAGAATATAGATTTGTTGTTTTCAAAGATATATTTAATAAATTTTTATTTTTATTTATTTATTATTTTTTGTTCGAATTATAAAGAACAATGTACGCAGGGAACACCGCGTGGAGGCCATTATAATTATAATGGGGTCATAACTAAATATGACCTTCGAGTCGACTTGAAATGTAATTGTATTTTTAGCACTCTTTTATTTTTTAATTGGAGAATAAAAATTATACTAATTACACTTAAAGAAATTATGTAAATATTTGCATCGACTTAGAAATACGTATTTTCTCGGAGCCAACCTCAGTACACAAAATGCATACATATATCAACACAAATTTGGGATAGGTCATGATCTGAACTAATTAATTAATTAATTAATTTCTTGCCAGCTAAAGCCAGATCAGTGAATAACAACACATACATACATACTTTATAGTTCTTATGCATGTATAATTCACGCATACAACCAAAGGTGCACGCTCGCTATTGGCTAAGACAAGAACTTTTCTCGAGCATACACTGTCCAAAAAGAAAAGTGAAATCAATCTATGTGTGCTATTTTCTTAACATAGTTATTGCGCAAGAAGCGCCATGTGTAAAAATTATATAAGTTCTTAAATTTTCCTGTAAAATTATTCGTTAATATCTAGGGTTATATATCATCTAAATAAAGCATGCATTTCATGGATAAAGCACAAGCACTTTGCGTCGATCGTAAGCTCTAAACTTTTTCGCTCAATGTACTTCGAAAACGAAGCGACGCAAGGCAGCATCGACCAGCTTTGCTGAAGGCAGGCTGGCGACTAACTTCGTAGCTCGTGTCAGCATCAGCAAGCCGCGACTTCGGCATTCGTTCGTCTGGTCTTTGGAGAACGAACAACTTGTCGGTAGGCATGCCGTACGAAGCCTCAAAGGCCAGATGAAAGGCCAGGCTAGAAATTTTGCGACACATTCAAATGTATGGGCGAGACTCATCTTAGTGCTTATATTGTCTTTGGTCGGACCCACCCTTTAATATAACTTAGCACATAAGCATAAGCACAAGTATAACAAAGAGCCTGGTGATGACATCGACATTGGTTAAGATCAAACTGTCCCCCTTTGGTAGACATAAACAATTCACCCTAAATATCACGCCACTGTCAATTTTCCCATCTGAGCACTATCCCACACATAATTGCTGACGCAGCTCAAACTTCACTCAATTTCGACTCAAGCTCTCTCAAAGCGAAGTGTGCTAAGCGACCGCAACAGTTAGATAAATCAGTTCATATTCGGGAAGCAAATCTGAATGTACTCAACAAAAGTAGCCGTTAGTGAAAATAATAAATAGAAATATATTTTTTTATAGTAACTAAACGTGTAAAACTTAATTATATATATATATATTAAAAAAAAATTTGAAATACACTAAATACATTATAAATACATTACAAATATAACAAATCGTCAAATTGAAAAAAAAAAAATAAGTTTGATATAAAATAAATTTATGTAAAATAACTGCACTTAGTTACGTTATTTTTCAAAAGGAGTGAGATGTAGTATGTGCATATATTGGGGGTGCACTGTACCAATAAAGTTACATCGGTTAAGCATAAATATATCAGCAACACATTGTTGCAGTACACAAACAAAACCATTTCAAGTGAGCGTGTAATATGATCACCCGCTTATGAGCTAAGCTAAGTCAGCAGTCCTACGTTGACCACTTGTAGCATATATATATATATATATATATATATTTTAAAAATATATATATATATATATTTATGCTGATAAGACAAAATATGTATGAAGCCGCTCCGCTGCTGGCGCAAACGACATTACAAAACTAAAGTCAAACGGCACAGACGTGCCCGTGTATTGAACCATTTGAATCTATCACAGGAGTACTTATGGCTGTCGAGTCTGCTTTTTTGTCGGAACGCATTGATCTTCCCATCTCAGAGATTGAGTGGGTAATGCTATTAAGTCTATATCTTCCCTATTTTTTTTTAAAGGGAGCCTTTACTTGTCCTTTTAATCTTCCAGATTTCGATTGGTCGTCGCCATCAGACTCAAACTTTCTGTTGCCTCATTGATCTTCCCATCACAAAGATTGAGTTGGTGGCTGAAAAGGTTGTATTTGGAAGTTTTTCTATCTCCATTTCCTTTTCATATATACCCCCTTTATTTACCTTGTCCACGTATCAAACCCATCTTAATGCTTTTAAATCTATGTTAACCCTACATTCTGATAGAGACCTTTTGGTTATTTTTAGGTACTTTAATCTTCCAGATATTGATTGGTATTCGCCATTAAACTCATATTTTTGTTTCTAGCCTTGCCCCTTTTTTTCTCATCAAATGATGTAAAACCTTTTTCGCCTATGAAAGATATATTGCATCCTTTATAATAAGTGTTTCGCCAGAAATATTTAGTAACATTTGTTGATAAGAGTTTTGGCCGAAACACTTAATAGTCAAAGAATATAAGGCCAAATAGATTAATCGGACTCCGATTTTATTGCCACCTGGTTTTAGTGGGGCATCAACTTTACTTGCTGCGTCAAAAAACTAAATTCTTCTTTCGAGCTTGAAAAAAAATTTCACGACCTATAGCTTTTATTTTTCTGGCACTTATAATGTCAATCCTATTTACTAGAAGTCCATACAAGACAATTACGACCACCATTGTCTCATATATGAAAAACTAATAATACAGACAAACAAATATAAAGACAGAATACAAATTCAATATTTAGCAGACGAGTTGCAAAGAGAAATATACGGTATCCGAAAAGTTAAAAGAAGTAAAAGAGGATTAATTTCGTAGGTACAACTAAATACTTATTTGGAACTATAGGTAACAATAATAAAAAAGAACTTGGAGAAAAATGAATTCAATAGCTCAAAACAGTATTCAAATAAGAAAGTAACAGTATTCAAAGAAAGAGAAGAAATAGAAGAATTTAAACTACTACACATAATAATAATCTATACAGCAAGGACAAGAAAAATTAACTATTAACCCATGTATATTAGGTATAATAAAACAAACTAACACTAGTTACAGATTTTCAAAAACACACAACGGCGCTTAAAATATCGAGGAGTGGCAACACCGGACTTGGCTGCCCGATTCGCTCCCAAAGAGATAAAAGAAAGAGTGGATCGCATGAAAATGCCCTTGGCCGTGTTTCGAGCCGTTGACCCAAAAAAAGAAAAAATGGAAAAAAAGAGCCGCTATGCCGATGAGCAGCAACGGTAACCATATTTAAATGTACGCGGGTTCCGAATTTCGGCACCTTTGATGTGCTGCCCAATGTACAGTGAGGGAGTTCGACTTTGTCAGCGGTCCACAGCGGACGTACCGGCTCACAGTTAAACATTTTTGAAATAGTGCACAAGAGCGATAATACACGAAGCAATAATACACTAGAAACGCACACAACGCATGAATCGCGCGCCGGAGGACGCTGGCCAGATCAACCCAGATGTTCACGGGCTGGATTTTCAAGCCACGGGCGAGACCACCCCCATATCATCCGAGTGAGTCTGTTCCATTTCGTGCCTCCTCGCCTGAGTAAACGGCAGAGTCAGACGCAGACTCCTCATTGTGCTCCCTGAAAGAGAACCGATTTTTTTCGGAATTTTTAACTTCCGTTTTTTTTCATTATTAAATACATTAAAATACTCACGACTAGTTTAAATTAAGTAAATTTCCGAAAGTGCGAACCGGGAAGGAAAGGGCCCAAAGATTATTGCGTCTGCCAAGTAAAGAATGAAATTTAGAAGTTTAGATTTTGGTCAACTTATGCACGAGTGATACCCAATTATACGTAGTACGTAGCCACCTGCACCTCAGGTGGCGCTTTGACAAACAACGCCTTTCGTTGGCAACACATATGTACACACGCATTTATTTTAGTGGGTACTTGCTCCCCATTGGTGCAATAATTACCTGTGTTTATATCTCTCCCATTGTTTGCCTTTCTTCTGTTGACTGGCAATAACTTTTAGCCGTTTTTTTTGTTTTCTGTTCTGTATGAAGGTCGTCAATAAAAATGTATTCTGTACAAAATAATTTATATTTTTAAGATTAACTCATATTGTTATAAATATGAAATGATGCAACACGTTATAGATACTTGTTGAAGCGAAGTTGAAAGAATTAAAAAAATTGAAATTTAAAATTAATATCAATTGTTCTAAATATAAGAATATACCAATTTATCGTATGCACCTGGTTTAAAATTCCGGATATGTTCGCGTGTACGATTTTATCAATAGCAGCTTGAAGATAACCTGCAGGGGAATAAGAAATAAGATTAAGTGTAAATAGCGATAAGAAATAAATAATAGAGAAATTGCCGGCTAAATTTTCTTTGATGGGGGAGAGTTGGCATAACAGCCGGCCCAGGCTGATGGCCATCTAATGGGCAATTGTTATTTATTCATATATAGTTTTGTTGGTCTCATTCTGTGTTAATGCTGGGAGTGTGAATGACCGTGGCTACAAGAGCTTCGGAGCCAGGTGATCCAGGACGATGTAGAATCGAGCCTGCGCCGCATCTGACACACAGCATATCCCAAGAATGGCCGGAAGAGCGACGGAGACTGAGCTTATTATAGTGTCCGCTAACAGGGGGTTTCCTTGTCGCGGTTGAGGACAGTACGTTACGTTTGCTGCTGGCGAAGCGTTTTCGACTGTTCATCATTCGCCTGGTGGTACCCGCTATAAAAAAATATCTGTGATGAAATGTGATATTAGGGTAGGGTAGGTTAGAGTTTGTTTATTGTTTACTATTTGTTTGTGCCACTCTGGGTATACGTTTGGTGTATGCTGGCCGTAGTTATATGAGCTTCGGAGCCAGGTGATCCAAGACGATGTACAATCGAGCCTGCGCCGCACCTGTCACACATCATGTCCAGAAGGTGTCCAGAAGCGCGAAAGAAATATAATAGCCTTCAAGAGAGCGTTCCTTGAATGCCGTTTTTCAGTTAAACTGACGAAGTGAGCATTTGACGAACGCTTAAATGTTGTTCACTGTCCAGTGCGTAGATAAGTTAGCCTGTGCTAGGATTTGTCTTCTGTCCCCTCCAAGTATTTAAAATTTATTGAAAAAAAAAGGGGGAACCGTTGTTGTGAGTTTTTTTCTGTCGTCATTTATTTATTTTTCATTATTAGTAAGGTTTATTAGTGGGCGTTTAATTATTTATTTACTTAATAGGAATTACTGGTGAAGTTTTTTTTTGGTATCAGGGTTCGGTATGGCTGAGGAACAAGTGTCTGATTGGGGATCTGAAACTGACGGAGCGTCAGCACTACCACCGCCACGTCCATCGGAAGGTCATCTAGTGGACTTGGAGAAGGAGATGGCGCAACATCACAGAACTCAACGGGACCTGGAATTCCCAAAGCCGGCGAAGGACTCCGTACTCACCTCGGCAGAGAATGTGGCGATAGCTCAAACCCACTAAACATATCTGCATACTCTTCCCGCTGGAATCAGCGAATCCATCCGTGAGGAGATGCAAACAGGCTTCGTGCAGATGATGAAGGGCATCATGGATGTGCTTAGGCCACCAGGGAGCTATGCCGAAGAGAATAACGCTGCGCCGAAGCTTTCGCGACCTGGTATGCCGAAAGAACAAGAAGGGGTACAGCGCGCGTCATTTCCACCACCGGTGCCACCGAAGCCACACAGACAGGACGCGCGAGGAGCGGTGTACTCATCTAGCAGCCCAGTATATGTTGCCGAAGCTCAGGCGAGGAACTGGCGGATTCCAAATAATCGCCATTTCCGAGTGGAGGACCGGAGAGCGGATGACTTTCAGCCAGAGGAAGCGTATGCCAACGTGCGAGAAGCAGCGTACCTAAGGCTCAAGCGGTAGAACGTCAAGTTCGATGGCGAGGACGCCATGAATTCTGTCGAGGACTTCGTGTTCCGGCTGGAGTTCCTGCAGAGGCAATATCAATGCCCTTGGAAGGAGGTCCAGCGCCTTTTCACCTGCTCCTGACCGGCCGTGCCCCCGAGTGGTACTGGATGCACGTGCGGCGTCGATAGCTGGATGCAACCGCGGCACGCTCTTTTAGACCGGTTCCGGGGATATCAGACGGAGCACGACGTGATGCAGGAGCTACTACAGCGAGAGCAACAGACCAGCGAAGGGGTGTACGACTATATTCAACACATGCGACAACTCGCCGCGCGAATCCCGAAGCCCCTGAGAGATCGCGAACTGGTAAAGATTATAAAATGTGGCTTGAAGGAGGATCTGGGAAAATACATCTATGCCATGGATGTACTAACCGTGGACGAGCTGCGCCAAGAATGCATAGAAGTGGAAAGGCACATTGGTCGCAAAAGCCGGACCGGATACGTGCAGCCGTCGCGTTACTCACAAGGAACAAGGCCCACAGTACACGAGGTCGAAATACCACCAGATCGTGCGGAAACATCGCCTAGAGAACTGGAGGAGGCATTCGTGCGAGGCAGGACCACATATCAGCTACTGTGCTGTAACTGTAGACAGTTCGATCATGTCTTTAGGGACTGCCTCTCTAAGGATTGGAAGATTTTCTGCTGCAGGTGCGGAAAGCCGGACACATTCTGTGCACAATACGAAAATTGTCCGGAAAACCTCAGAGGGAGCGCGCTGATGGCGGGACAGACGCGTTCAGGGACGGTGACCGCCAAAAAAAAAAGAGAGCGTCGGTTTTGGCTCGACGCACGCAAGCTTAACAATTTGACGGTGAAAGACGCGTATCCACTACCCTGTATAGAAGGCATCCTATTTAGAATAGACCAGACCCACTACATCTCCAGTGTGGATCTGATCTTCGCGTATTGGCAGGTCGAACTAAACGACAAGAGCAAGTCTTATACCGCATTTACCGTACCAGGTAGGCCACTATACCAGTTTCGCGTCATGCTATTTGGTTTATGCAATGCAGCCCAACGTCTAGTTCGTCTGATGGACAAGGTAATTCCCAACGAGTTGCGGTCCAACCTCTTTGTGTACTTGGTCGACTTATTAGTCATTTCCTTTGATTTCCCAACGAATTTGAAATATTTGCGACAAGTGCGAAAATACTTAAGAGAAGCAAAACTCTCAATTGGACTGCACAAATCCAAATTTTGCTTCCGGGCATTAAAATACCTAGGATTCATTATTGGTGGTGGCACGCTTTGCATGGACCCTGAACGGGTTAAAGCTTTTAAGCGAATCCCCGTGCCTCGGTCGCGCAAAGAGGTTCGCTCTTTTTTGGGTACCGCAGGTTGATACCGGCACTTTATGCGAGACTTCGTGGCAATGGCCGCCTTACTGACTGAAATGTTAAAAAAGGATAGCGGGAAACGCTAGAGATCTCACGGAGGCGGTTTCACTGGCTCGGCATGGTTTGTCAGGTAAGGGATTGGGTGAGACGATGAGACTATGACATGCAAGGAAGATAAGGCACCAAACTTTCGCATGCAAGTGGGTCTAGGAGAAGAGGTAGTGACCGAGCGACCATTCCAAAAACTATATATTGACTTTCTGGGAAAGTACTCACGTTCGAAGCAAGAACACTCGTGGATGTTCGTGGTAGTCGACCATTTTTCAAAATTTACCTTCTTGAAAGCGATGCGGGAGGCTACGGTTCTTAACGTGGTGGAGTTTGTGGTCAGCGAGGTTTTTTATAAGTTTGGAGTACCCGAGGTCATCCATTTTGATAACTCTGGCCATCCGGGCGTATCTAGAGCAAGATCATCGCGAGTGGGACCTCTACCTTCCGGAAATAGAGGTGTCCATACGAAATGCCATACACACCGCGACCGGGGTGACCCCTTTGCTGTTTTCTGACATCATATGTTCCTTAACGGGGCATGCTACAGATTGGCTCGTAGGTTAGCGTCTCTGAGTGATCATGAGATCTCCCATTTGCACCCCGCGGACAAAATACACCTAATTAGATGGCGAGTCCAAGGCCAACTACATCAGGCTTACGAAAGAAGTCAGCGGCAGTACAATGCTCGAGCCCGGGTGTTCCAGGCGGAACCCGGCCAAGAAGTTTACCGACGCACTTTTGTGCTGAGTGACTTTGGAAAAGCTTTGAACGCCAAGTTTGCAAGAAAGTTCCTTAAGGCCAGAGTAGAGCGTCGAGTAGGCAACAACTCGTTCCTGCTGGAAGATTTGAAAGGGAAGCCCTTAGGAGTGTTCCATGCAAAGGACATACGAGTGGAGATCAGGGTCGTGGGTGTGGCCTACGTTGGGCGTTTTATTTGGTCGGCTGGGCGAACCGGATAGGACATGCGCACGCAGATTTATAGTAACGGTCGGGTTCGCGCTTACAATAATCTGCGTGGCAATGCAACATCACATTTGACATATCGACGATATCGATATTGCCCGTAATTGGTTGCGTTCTTTATTATCGGCCGCGCCGATATCGTTGGTCATAGGGGCAGAGTATCGGGGTGAAGCCGGACACACAACGGCGCTTAAAATATCGAGGAGTGGCAACACCGGACTTGCGATCCACGACGCCAAAGGAGGCGATTGCTATTGGCTGGCCGATTTGCTCCCAAAGAGATAAAAGAGAGTGGATCGCATGAAGATGCCCCTGCCGTGGCCTTGAAGAACAGCAGTGCCCATGAGCAGCAACGGTAACCATATTTAAATGTACGCGGGTACCGAATTTAGGCATCTTTGATGTGCTGCCCAATGTACAGTAGGAGTTCGACTTTGTCAGCGGTCCACAGCGGACGTACCGGTTCACAGTTAAAAATGTTTGAAGTTGGATACTTATTTTGCCGGCCACGGAGCATGTGCTTAAACAAATCAAAGCGCATACATTAGTTAATTGACAAGATAATTCCTTATGTGCTAACGTACTGCAAAAGAAATAGTGCACAAGAGCGTTAATACACGAAGCAATAATACACTAGAAACACACTGTCGTCATTTTAAACCACTATAAAAGCGACACTCTATTAGAGCAGCCACAGCGATTCTGTGTCACATAACGCTTGAAACCCGCGCCGGAGGACGCAGGCCAGATCAACCCAGATATTCACGGGCCGAATTTTCAAGGCACGGCCAAGTATCGGCGTAATGCACACGACGGAGAGACGAGCCATCACGGACGGGACTTACACGACGAAGAGGTGGCCACGGGCGAGACCACGCCCATATCATCCGAGTGAGTCTGTTCCATTTCGTGCCTCCTCGCCTGAGTAAACGGCAGAGTCAGACGCAGACTCCTCATTGTGCTTTCTGAAAGAGAACCGATTTTTTTTCGGAATTTTTAACTCCAGTTTTTTTTCGTTATTAAATAGATAAAAATACTCACGACTAGTTTAAATTAAGTAAATTTCCGGAAGTGCGAACCGGGAAGGAATGGGCGTAAAGATTATTGCGTCTGCCAAGTAAGGAATGATATTAAAAAGTTTAGATTTTGGTCAACTTATGCACGAGTGATACGTATATATATAGGTCGCCAACAAAAATGTATTCTGTACAAAAAAATTAATATTTTTAAGATTAACTGAAATTGTTATAAATATGAAATGATGCAACACGTTATAGATACTTGTTGAAGCGAAGTTGAAAGAAGTGAAATTTAAAATTAATACAATTGTTCTAAATATAAGAATATAGATTTGTTGTTTTCAAAGATATATTTAATTAATTTTATTTTTCTTTTATTTATTATTTTTTGTTCGAATTATAAAGAACAATGTACGCAGGGTAAGGCCATCCGGGCGTATCTAGAGCAAGATCATCGCGAGTGGGACCTCTACCTTCCGGAAATAGAGGTGTCCATACGAAATGCCATACACACCGCGACCGGGGTGACCCCCTTCTTTGCTGTTTTCTGACATCATATGTTTCTTATCGGGGCATGCTACAGATTGGCTCGTATCCCATTTGCACTCCGCGGACAAACTACACCTGATTAGACGGCGAGTCCAAGGCCAACTACATCAGGCTTACGAAAGAAGTCAGCGGCAGTACAATGCTCGAGCCCGGGTGTTCCAGGCGGAACCCGGCCAAGAAGTTTACCGACGCACTTTTGTGCTGAGTGACTTTGGAAAAGCTTTGAACGCCAAGTTTGCAAGAAAGTTCCTTAAGGCCAGAGTAGTGCGTCGAGTAGGCAACAACTCGTTCCTGCTGGAAGATTTGAAAGCCCTTAGAAGTGTTCCATGCAAAGGACATACGAATGTAGATCAGGGTCGTGGGTGTGGCCTACGTTGGGCGTTCTATTTGGTCGGCTGGGCGAACCGGATAGGACATGCGCACGCAGATTTATAGTAACGGTCGGGTTCGCGCTTACAATAATCTGCGTGGCAATGCAACATCACATTTGACATATCGACGACATCGATATTGCCCTTAATTGGTTGCGTTTTTTATTATCGGCCGCACCGAAATCTTTGGTCATAGGGGCAGAGTATCGGGGGAAACCAGACACACAACGGCGCTTAAAATATCGAGGAGTGGCAACACCGGACTTGCGATCCACGACGCCAAAAGAGGCGATTGCTATTGGCTGCCCGATTCCCACCCAAAGAGATTAAAGAGAGAGTTGTTCGCATGAAGATGCCCTTGGCCGTTTTTCGAGTCGTTGACCCAAAAAAAGAAAAAAAGGAAATAAAAGAACAGCTGTGCCGATGAGCAGCAACGGTATCCATATTTAAATGTACGCGGGTTCCGAATTTCGGCACCTTTGATGTGCTGCCCAATGTACAGTGAGGGAATTCGACTTTGTCAGCGGTCCACAGCGGACGTACTGGCTCACAGTTAGTCATTTTTGAAGTTGGATATATGTTTTTTACCGGCTACGGAGCATATGCTTAAACAAATCAAAGCGCATACATTTGTTCATGACGGGCTTTCTTTATTAGTTAATTGACAAGATAACTCCTTATGTGCTAACGTACTGCAAAAAAAATAGTGCACAAGAGTTATAATACACGAAGCAATAATACACTAGATACACACTGTCGTCATTTAAAACCGTTATAAAAGCGATACTCTATTAGAGCAGCCGCAGCGATTCTGTGTCACACAACGCTTGAAACCCGCGCCGGAGGACGCTGGCCAGATCAACCCAGATATTCACGGGCCGAATTTTCAAGGCACAGCCAAGTATCGGCGTAATGGTGTGCACGGAGAGACGAGCCATCACGGACGGGACTTACACGACGAAGAGGCGGCCACGGGCGAGACCACGCCCATATCTTCCGAGTGAGTCTGTTCCATTTCGTGCCTCCTCGCCTGAGTAAACGGCAGAGTCAGACGCAGACTCCTCATTGTGCTCCCTGAAAGAGAACCGATTTTTTTTCGGAATTTTCGGACTAGTTTAAATTAAGTAAATTTCCAAAAGTGCGAACCGGGACAAAAAGGGCCCAAAGATTATTGCGTCTGCCAAGTAAGGAATGAAATTCTAAAGTTTAGATTTTGGTCAACTTATGCACGATTGATATATATAGGTCGCCAACAAAAATGTATTCTGTACAAAAAAATTAATATTTTTAAGATTAACTGAAATTGTTATAAATATAAAATGATGCAACACGTTATAGATACTTGTTGAAACGAAGTTTAACGAAGTGAAAAAATTGAAATTTAAAATTAATACAATTGTTCTAAATATAAGAACATAGATTTGTTGTTTTCAAAGATACATTTAATTAATTTTAATTTTTTTTTTTTATTTATTAATTTTTGTTCGAATTATAAAGAACAATGTACGCAGGGAACACCGCGTGGAGGCCATTATAATTATAATGGGGTCATAACTAAATTTGGCCTTCGAGTCGACTTGAAATGTAATTGTATTTTTAGCACTCTTTTATTTTTTAATTGGAGAATAAAAATAATACAAATTAAATTTAAAGAAATAATGTAAATATTTGCATCGACTTAGAAATACATATTTTCTGCGGAGCCAACCTCAGTACACAAAATGCATACATATATCAACATAAATTTGGGATAGGTCATGATCTGAACTAATTAATTAATTAATTAATTTCTTGCCAGCTAAAGCCAGATCAGTGAATAACAACACATACATACATACTTTATAGTTCTTATGCATGTATAATTCACGCATACAACCAAAGGTGCACGCTCGCTATTGGCTAAGACAAGAACTTTTCTCGAGCATACACTGTCCAAAAAGAAAAGTGAAATCAATCTATGTGTGCTATTTTCTTAACATAGTTATTGCGCAAGAAGCGCCTTGTGTAAAAATTATATAAGTTTTTAAATTTTCCTGTAAAATTATTCGTTAATATCTAGGGTAATATATCATTTAAATAAAGCATGCATTTCATGGATAAAGCACAAGCACTTTGCGTCGATCGTAAGTTCTAAACTTTTTCGCTCAATGTACTTCGAAAACGAAGCGACGCAAGGCAGCATCGACCAGCTTTGCTGAAGGCAGGCTGGCGACTAACTTCGTAGCTCGTGTCAGCATCAGCAAGCCGTGACTGCGGCATTCGTTCGTCTGGTCTTTGGAGAACGAACAACCAGTCGGCAGGCATGCCGTACGAAGCCTCAAAGGCCAGACGAAAGGCCAGGCTAGAAATTTTGCGACGCATTCAAATGTATGGGCGAGACTCATCTTATTGTTTATATTGTCTTTGGTCGGACCTTCCCATAAATATAACTTAGCACATAAGCATAAGCACAAGTATAACAAAGAGCCTGGTGATGACATCGACATTGGTTAAGATCAAACTGTCCCCCTTTGGTAGACATAAACAATTCACCCTAAATATCACGCCACTGTCAATTTTCCCATCTGAGCACTATCCCACACATAATTGCTGACGCAGCTCAAACTTCACTCAATTTCGACTCAAGCTCTCTCAAAGCGAAGTGTGCTAAGCGACCGCAACAGTTAGATAAATCAGTTCATATTCGGGAAGCAAATCTGAATGTACTCAACAAAAGTAGCCGTTAGTGAAAATAATAAATAGAAATATATTTTTTTATAGTAACTAAACGTGTAAAACTTAATTATATATATATATATTAAAAAAAAAATTGAAATACACTAAATACATTATAAATACATTACAAATATAACAAATCGTCAAATTGAAAAAAAAAAAAATAAGTTTGATATAAAATAAATTTATGTAAAATAACTGCACTTAGTTACGTTATTTTTCAAAAGGAGTGAGATGTAGTATGTGCATATATTGGGGGTGCACTGTACCAATAAAGTTACATCGGTTAAGCATAAATATATCAGCAACACATTGTTGCAGTACACAAACAAAACCATTTCAAGTGAGCGTGTAATATGATCACCCGCTTATGAGCTAAGCTAAGTCAGCAGTCCTACGTTGACCACTTGTAGCATATATATATATATATATATATATATATATATATATATATATTTTAAAAATATATATATATATATATATATTTATGCTGATAAGACAAAATATGTATGAAGCCGCTCCGCTGCTGGCGCAAACGACATTACAAAACTAAAGTCAAACGGCACAGACGTGCCCGTGTATTGAACCATTTGAATCTATCACAGGAGTACTTATGGCTGTCGAGTCTGCTTTTTTGTCGGAACGCATTGATCTTCCCATCTCAGAGATTGAGTGGGTAATGCTATTAAGTCTATATCTTCCCTATTTTTTTTTAAAGGGAGCCTTTACTTGTCCTTTTAATCTTCCAGATTTCGATTGGTCGTCGCCATCAGACTCAAACTTTCTGTTGCCTCATTGATCTTCCCATCACAAAGATTGAGTTGGTGGCTGAAAAGGTTGTATTTGGAAGTTTTTCTATCTCCATTTCCTTTTCATATATACCCCCTTTATTTACCTTGTCCACGTATCAAACCCATCTTAATGCTTTTAAATCTATGTTAACCCTACATTCTGATAGAGACCTTTTGGTTATTTTTAGGTACTTTAATCTTCCAGATATTGATTGGTATTCGCCATTAAACTCATATTTTTGTTTCTAGCCTTGCCCCTTTTTTTCTCATCAAATGATGTAAAACCTTTTTCGCCTATGAAAGATATATTGCATCCTTCATAATAAGTGTTTCGCCAGAAATATTTAGTAACATTTGTTGATAAGAGTTTTGGCCGAAACACTTAATAGTCAAAGAATATAAGGCCAAATAGATTAATCGGACTCCGATTTTATTGCCACCTGGTTTTAGTGGGGCATCAACTTTACTTGCTGCGTCAAAAAACTAAATTCTTCTTTCGAGCTTGAAAAAAATTTTCACGACCTATACCTTTTATTTTTCTGGCACTTATAATGTCAATCCTATTTACTAGAAGTCCATACAAGACAATTACGACCACCATTGTCTCATTATGAAAAACTAATAATACAGACAAACAAATATAAAGACAGAATACAAATTCAATATTTAGCAGACGAGTTGCAAAGAGAAATATACGGTATCCGAAAAGTTAAAAGAAGTAAAAGAGGATTAATTTCGTAGGTACAACTAAATACTTATTTGGAACTATAGGTAACAATAATAAAAAAGAACTTGGAGAAAAATGAATTCAATAGCTCAAAACAGTATTCAAATAAGAAAGTAACAGTATTCAAAGAAAGAGAAGAAATAGAAGAATTTAAACTACTACACATAATAATAATCTATACAGCAAGGACAAGAAAAATTAACTATTAACCCATGTATATTAGGTATAATAAAACAAACTAACACTAGTTACAGATTTTCAAAAACACACAACGGCGCTTAAAATATCGAGGAGTGGCACCACCGGACTTGGCTGCCCGATTCGCTCCCAAAGAGATAAAAGAAAGAGTGGATCGCATGAAAATGCCCTTGGCCGTGTTTCGAGCCGTTGACCCAAAAAAAGAAAAAAAGGAAAAAAAAGAGCAGCTATGCGGATGAGCAGCAACGGTAACCATATTTAAATGTACGCGGGTTCCGAATTTCGGCACCTTTGATGTGCTGCCCAATGTACAGTGAGGGAGTTCGACTTTGTCAGCGGTCCACAGCGGACGTACCGGCTCACAGTTAAACATTTTTGAAATAGTGCACAAGAGCGATAATACACGAAGCAATAATACACTAGAAACGTACACAACGCATGAATCGCGCGCCGGAGGACGCTGGCCAGATCAACCCAGATGTTCACGGGCTGGATTTTCAAGCCACGGGCGAGACCACCCCCATATCATCCGAGTGAGTCTGTTCCATTTCGTGCCTCCTCGCCTGAGTAAACGGCAGAGTCAGACGCAGACTCCTCATTGTGCTCCCTGAAAGAGAACCGATTTTTTTCGGAATTTTTAACTTCCGTTTTTTTTCGTTATTAAATACATTAAAATACGCACGACTAGTTTAAATTAAGTAAATTTCCGAAAGTGCGAACCGGGAATGAAGGGGCCCAAGTAAAGAATAAAATTTAGAAGTTTAGATTTTGATCAACTTATGCACGAGTGATACCCAATTATACGTAGTACGTAGCCACCTGCACTTCAGGTGCAGGTGCCTCCATCCAGAGAGCTCTTTAGGCAGGCAAGGTAATATAAGCGCTTTGACAAACAACGCCTTTCGTTGGCAACACATATGTACACACGCATTTATTTTAGTGGGTACGTGCTCCCCATTGGTGCAATAATTACCTGTGCTTATATCTCTCCCATTGTTTGCCTTTCTTCTGTTGACTGGCAATAACTTTTAGCCGTTTTTTTTGTCTTCCATTCTGTATGAAGGTCGTCAACAAAAATGTATTCTGTACAAAAAAATTTATATTTTTAAGATTAACTAATATTGTTATAAATATGAAATGATGCAACACGTTATAGATACTTGTTGAAGCGAAGTTGAAAGAATTAAAAAAATTGAAATTTAAAATTAATATCAATTGTTCTAAATATAAGAATATACCAATTTATCGTATGCACCTGCTTTAAAATTCCGGAAATGTTCGCGTGTACGAATTTATCAATAGCAGCTTGAAGATAACCTGCAGGGGAGTAAGAAATAAGATTAAGTGTAAATAGCGATAAGAAATAAATAAGAGAGAAATTGCCGGCTAAATTTTCTTTGATGGGGGAGAGTTGGCATAACAGCCGGTCCAGGCTGATGGCCATCTAATGGGCAATTGTTATTTATTCATATAAAGTTTTGTTGGTCTCATTCGGTGTTAATGCTGGGAGTGTGAATGACCGTGGCTACAAGAGCTTCGGAGCCAGGTGATCCAGGACGATGTAGAATCGAGCCTGCGCCGCATCTGACACACAGCATATCCCAAGAATGGCCGGAAGAGCGACGGAGACTGAGCTTATTATAGTGTCCGCTAACAGGGGGTTTCCTTGTCGCGGTTGAGGACAGCTGGCGAAGCGTTTTCGACTGTTCATCATTCGCCTGGTGGTACCCGCTATTAAAAAATATCCTGTGATGAAATGTGATATTAGGGTAGGGTCGGTTAGAGTTTGTTTATTGTTTACTATTTGTTTTGCCTCACTCTGGGTATACGTTTGGTGTATGCTGGCCGTAGTTATATGAGCTTCGGAGCCAGGTGATCCAGGACGATGTACAATCGAGCCTGCGCCGCACCTGTCACACATCATGTCCAGAAGGTGTCCAGAAGCGCGAAAGAAATATAATAGCCTTCAAGAGAGCGTTCCTTGAATGCCGTTTTTCAGTTAAACTGACGAAGTGAGCATTTGACGAACGCTTAAATGTTGTTCACTGTCCAGTGCGTAGATAAGTTAGCCTGTGCTAGGATTTGTCTTCTGTCCCCTCCAAGTATTTAAAATTTATTGAAAAAAAAAGGGGGAACCGTTGTTGTGAGTTTTTTTCTGTCGTCATTTATTTATTTTTCATTATTAGTAAGGTTTATTAGTGGGCGTTTAATTATTTATTTACTTAATAGGAATTACTAGTGAAGTTTTTTTTTTGGTATCAGGGTTCAGTATGGCTGAGGAACAAGTGTCTGATTGGGGATCTGAAGCTGACGGAGCGTCAGCACTACCACCGCCACGTCCATCGGAAGGTCATCTAGTGGACTTGGAGATGGAGATGGCGCAACATCACAGAACTTAACGGGACCTGGAATTCCCAAAGCCGGCGAAGGACTCCGTACTCACCACGGCAGAGAATGTGGCGATAGCTCAAACCCACAAAACATATCTGCATACTCTTCCCGCTGGAATCAGCGAATCCATCCGTGAGGAGATGCAAACAGGCTTCATGCAGATGATGAAGGGCATCATGGATGTGCTTAGTCCACCAGGGAGCTACACCGAAGAGAATAACGCTGCGCCGAAGCTTTCGCGACCTGGTATGCCGAAAGAACAAGAAGGGGTACAGCGCGAGTCATTTCCACCACCGGTGCCACCGAAGCCACACAGACAGGACGCGCGAGGAGCGGTGTACTCATCTAGCAGCCCAGTATATGTTGCCGAAGCTCAGGCGAGGAACTGGCGGATTCCAAATAATCGCCATTTCCGAGTGGAGGACCGGAGAGCGGATGACTTTCAGCCAGAGGAAGCGTATGCCAACGTGCGAGAAGCAGCGTACCTAAAGCTCAAGCGGTAGAACGTCAAGTTCGATGGCGAGGACGCCATGAATTCTGTCGAGGACTTCGTGTTCCGGCTGGAGTTCCTGCAGAGGCAATATCAATGCCCTTGGAAGGAGGTCCAGCGCCTTTTCACCTGCTCCTGACCGGCCGTGCCCCCGAGTGGTACTGGATGCACGTGCGGCGTCGATAGCTGGATGCAACCGCGGCACGCTCTTTTAGACCGGTTCCGGGGATATCAGACGGAGCACGACGTGATGCAGGAGCTACTACAGCGAGAACAACAGACCAGCGAAGGGGTCGACGACTATATTCAACACGTGCGTCAACTCGCCGCGCGAATCCCGAAGCCCCTGAGAGATCGCGAACTGGTAAAGATTATAAAGCGTGGCTTGAAGGAGGATCTGGCAAAATACATCTATGCCATGGATGTACTAACCGTGGACGAGCTGCGCCAAGAATGCATAGAAGTGGAAAGGCACATTGGTCGCAAAAGCCGGACCGGATACGTGCAGCCGTCGCGTTACTCACAAGGAACAAGGCCCACAGTACACGAGGTCGAAATACCACCAGATCGTGCGAAAACATCACCTAGAGAACCTAGAGAACCTCAGAGGGAGCGCGCTGATGGCGGGACAGACGCGTTCAGGGACGGGGACCGCCAAAAAAAAAAAAGAGAGGAATACCTACCAAAACCTTTAAGAGTTGTAGAGGAGAAGAATATAGACCATAAGGACCAGGATAAGGTTCTATAAGGATAAAAATGAAGGAAAACCGTTAAGAAGCTTACCATATACATGTCGGCCCGGAATAGAATTTTTGGTGAGCGACAGCTGGAGGGGATGACATTGGACACCAGAAGAGTGCTCAAGGCTCGGGCGCGCTTCCGCAGACGCAAGAGGACGAGGCGCCAGGTCATCGAAGCTGTGAAATGGGAGGATAGCCAAGAACCACGCGTATTCGCTGAAGTGGAGATCGCTGGGATCAAAATTAAAGGGTTGCTAGACACCGGGGCCTCGGTTAGCCTGCTAGGAAAAGGTGGTCGAGAATTAGTAGAAGACTTAGGAGCTACGGTGCAACCGTATGTTTCGATAGTCACGACCGCTGGAGGAGAAGATACGTCAATCATAGGTAGGGTAGAGCTCCTAATCTCGTACAGGGAGCAGCATAAAAACATAACTTTTTTATCTACCCCTACCTGAAACAGCGAGCCTATTTTGGAATTGATTTCTGACGAGCTTTTAACCTAGCCCCTGATATTTTGGGCCCCGAGGAGATAACCTCCACATACTATGCGGAAAACGACGAAGAAGGTGAAAATGAGCCAGACTCATGGAAGTTGTCTCGGGAGGAAAGGGTAGAGTTAGAGGCGGTAAAGCAGGGGTTTTTGTCTTTTGAGCATAGCGGATTAGGAACGCCAGACTTAGAGAAGCACACTATCGACTTATTATCGACCATTATCACCAGCGATGCAGAAAGTAGTGGATGACGAAGTAGACAAAATGTTGAGTTTGAAGGTTATAGAGAATGCAACAGCCCATGGATTAACCGCACAACCGTAGTCCGAAGACCGGGGAAACCGGTTTTTGCCTCGACGCACGCAAGCTTAACAATTTGACGGTGGAAGACGGGTATCCACTACCCTGTATAGAAGGCATCCTATCTAGAATAGACCAGACCCTCTACATCTCCATCCGACAAAAGCAAGTCTTATACCACATTTACCGTACCAGGTAGGCCACTATACCAGTTTCACGTCATGCTATTTGGTTTATGCAATGCAGCCCAACGTCTAGCTCGTCTGATGGACAAGGTAATTCCCAACGAGTTGCGGTCGAACCTCTTTGTGCACTTGGTCGACTTATTAGTCATTTCCCTTGATTTCCCAACGAATTTGAAATATTTGCGACAAGTGGGAAAATGCTTAAGAGAAGTCAAACTCTCAATCGGACTGCACAAATCCAAATTTTGCTTCCGGGCATTAAAATACCTAGGATTCATTATTGGTGGTGGCACGCTTTGCATGGACCCTGAACAGGTTAAAGCTTTTAAGCGAATCCCCGTGCCTCGGTCGCGCAAAGAGGTTCGCTCTTTTTTGGGTACCGCAAGTTGATACCGGCACTTTATGCGAGATTTCGTGGCAATGGCCGCCTTACTGACTGAAATGTTAAAAAGGGATAGCGGGAAACGCTAAAGATCTTACGTAGGCGGTTTTACTGGCCCGGCATGGTTTGTCAGGTAAGGGATTGGGTGAGACGATGGAATGCAAGGAAGTCAAGGCACCAAACTTTCGCATGCAAGTGGGTCTAGGAGAAGAGGTAGTGACCGGACGACCAATCCAAAAACTATATATTGACTTTCTGGGAAAGTACCCACGTTCGAAGCAAAGGCACGCGTGGATGTTCGTGGTAGTCGACCATTTTTCAAAATTTACCTTCTTGAAAGCGATGCGGGAGGCTACGGTTCTTAACGTGGTGGAGTTTGTGGTCAGCGAGGTTTTTTATAAGTTTGGAGTACCCGAGGTCATCCATTTTGATAACTCTGGCCATCCGGGCGTATCTTGAGCAAGGTCATCGCGAGTGGGACCTCTACCTTCCGGAAATAGAGGTGTCCATACGAAATGCCATACACACCGCGACCGGGGTGACCCCCTTCTTTGCTGTTTTCGGACATCATATGTTCCTTAACGGGGCATGCTACAGATTGGCTCGTAGGTTAGCGTCTCTGAGTGATCATGAGATCTCCCATTTACACCCCGCGGACAAAATACACCTGATTAGACGGCGAGTCCAAGGCCAACTACATCAGGCTTACGAAAGAAGTCAGCGGCAGTACAATGCTCGAGCCCGGGTGTTCCAGGCGGAACCCGGCCAAGAAGTTTACCGACGCACTCTTGTGATGAGTGACTTTGGAAAAGCTTTGAACGCCAAGTTTGCAAGAAAGTTCCTTAAGGCCAGAGTAGAGCGTCGAGTAGGCAACAACTCGTACCTGCTGGAAGATTTGAAAGGGCAGCCCTTAGGAGTGTTCCATGCAAAGGACATATGAGTGTAGATCAGGGTCGTGGGTGTGGCCTACGTTGGGCGTTCTATTTGGCCGGCTGGGCGAACCGGATAGGACATGTGCACGCAGATTTATAGTAACGGTCGGGTTCGCGCTTACAATAATCTGCGTGGTGATGTTGCATATGACATATCGACGACATCGATATTGCCCGTAATTGGTTGCTTTCTTTATTATTGGCCGCGCCGAAATCTTTGGTCATAGGGGCAGAGTATTGGGGTGAAGCCGGTCACACAACGGTGCTTAAAATATCAAGGAGTGGCAACACCGGACTTGCGATCCACGACGCCAAAAGAGGCGATTGCTATATGCTGCCCGATTCGCACCCAAGGAGGTAAAAGAGAGAGTTGATCGCATGAAGATGCCCTTGGCCGCGTTTCGAGTCGTTGACCCAAAAAAAGAAAAAAAGGAAGAAAAAGAACAGCTGTGCCGATGAGCAGCAACGGTATCCATATTTAAATGTACGCGGGTTCCGAATTTCGGCACCTCTGATGTGCTGCCCAATGTACAGTGAGGGAATTCGACTTTGTCAGCGGTCCACAGCGGACGTACTGGCTCACAGTTAGTCATTTTTGAAGTTGGATATATGTTTTTTGCCGACCACGGAGCATATGCTTAAACAAATCAAAGCGCATACATTTGTTCATGACGGGCTTTCTTTATTAGTTAATTGACAAGATAATTTCTTATGTGCTAACGTACTGCAAAAGAAAAAGTACACAAGAGCGATAATACGCGAAACAATAATACACTAGAAACACACTGTCGTCATTTAAAACCGCTATAAAAGCGATACTCTATTAGAGCAGCCGCAACGATTCTGTGTCACACAACGCTTGAAACCCGCGCCGGAGGACGCTGGTCAGATCAACCCAGATATTCACGGGCCGAATTTTCAAGGCACGGCCAAGTATCGGCGTAATGGTGTGCACGGAGAGACGAGCCATCACGGACGGGACTTACACGACGAAGAGGCGGCCACGGGCGAGACCACGCCCATATCATCCGAGTGAGTCTGTTCCATTTCGTGCCTCCTCGCCTGAGTAAACGAACCCTGAAAGAGAACCGATTTTTTTTCGTAATTTTTAACACCAGTTTTTTTTTGTTATTAAATAGATAAAAATACTCACGACCAGTTTAAATTAAGTAAATATCCGAAAGTGCGCACCGGGAAGGAAAGGGCCCAAAGATTATTGCGTCTGCCAAGTAAGGAATGAAATTCAAAAGTTTAGATTTCGGTCAACTTATGCACGAGTGATACGTATATATATATATATGTTCCGTACCTCAGGTGTAGGTGCCCCCCACCCAGAGAGCTCTTTAGGCAGGCAAGGTAATATAAGCGCTTTGACAAACAACGCCTTTCGTTGGCAACACATATGTATACACGCATTTATTTTAGTGGGTACTTGCTTCCCATTGGTGCAATAATTACCTGTGTTTATATCTCTCCCCTTGCTCAGTATGAAGGTCGCCAACAAAAATGTATTTTGTACAAAAAAAATTAATACTTTTAAGATTAACTGAAATTGTTATAAATATGAAATGATGCAACACGTTATAGATACTTGTTGAAGCGAAGTTGAGAGTTGAGAGTGAAAAAATTGAAATTTAAAATTAATACAATTGTTTTAAATATAAGAATATACCAATTTATCGTATGCACCTGGTTTAAAATTCCGGAAATGTTCGCGTGTACGAAATTATCAATAGCAGCTTCAAGATAACCTGCAGGGGAATAAGAAATAAGATTAAATTTTAATGATGATAAGAAATGCAACCAATTATATACCGTATCTGCAGAGAGAAATGTCCGGCTAAATTTTCTTTGATGGGGGAGAGTTGGTATGACAGCCGGCCCAGGCTGATGGCCATCCAATGCCCAAAAGTGGGAGACGAGTAGGTGATCGTCTCATGGTTGGGCGGGTACGCTGGGTCCGGAACCGGGGCCTGATCTGGAAGAGTAAAGTGGATTAATAGTGTTTTTGAGAGTTTATATCAACATCTCATCTTTGTTGTTTACATTTACTTAGCGTCACAGCTGTTTATGTTGTTCATCTGTTAGAAGTTCCCATTGTTTGATGTTATCGATTTGTGGTTCGTTTTTCATACTGTTGTGTAAGTCTGTTTTGCTACAGGCGTGTAGCTTTGTTGTTATCGATTGTGCGGACTGCGGGGCTGGGATGGGACTGCACCCAGAGAAACCGATGAGCCAGCCGGCGCGGCCCACCGAGAAACAAGCAGTTTCGTAACAGTATGGCGCCCAATTTTTGAAAAGGCACTCGGCTTCTTTGAAGTCGGTGCGTGCATCAAAAATAAAAATAATAAGATACTAATGAAGGTACAGAGAAAAGGACTCCTTTGGATTTAGGATCCCCATCGCTGAAGTCTTATGTGGCACGAGTTGGTGGCCCATAATCGCTCGGCGGGTCGTGGAATCCGAGAAGCACGACAGAAGTAGAGATTATCAGAATATCCTATATAAGCATGAGAAGTTTTCCTTGTAGTGGTTGTAGCGGTATGGCACGTTCGCATGTGGGCGAAATGTTCGCGACCGGTCATCATTTGCCTGGTGGTAGCCACATTGACAAAGGCATCTCGTGATAAAAATGTGATATTAGGGTAGCTTGTGAGATGTTATGTATTCATATATAGTTTTGTTGGTCTCATTCTATTTTAATGCTGGGTGTTTGAATGAACGCTGCAACAAGAGCTTCGGACCCAGGTGACCCGGGACAATGTAGAAACGAGCCAACGCCGCATCTGACACACAGCATATCCCAAGAATGACAGATTGGGGTTCTGAAGCTGACGGAGCGTCAGCACTGCCACCGCCACGTCCGTCGGAAGGTCATCTAGTGGACTTGGAGAAGGAGATGGCGCAACATCACAGAACTCCACGGGACCTGGAATTCCCAAAGCCACAAAGGACTCCGTATTCCCCTTGGCAGCGAATGTAGCGATAGCTCAAGCCCACCAAACAGGCTTCATGCAGATGATGAAGGTCATCATGGCCACCAGGGAGCCACGCCGAAGAAAATAACGCTGCGCCGAAGCTTTCGCGATCTGGCGTGCCGAAAGAACAAGAAGGGGTACAGCGCGAGCCATTTCCACCACTGGTGCCACCGAAGCCACACAGACAGGGCGCGCGAAAAGCGGTGTACTCATCCAGCAGCCCAGTATATGTTGCCGAGGCTCAGGCGAGGAATTGGTGAATAATCGCTGCGCCAAAAATGCATAGAAGTGGAAAGGCACATTGGTCGCAAAAGCCGGACCGGATACGTGCAGCCGTCGCGGTACTCATAAGGAACAAGGCCCACAGTTCACGAGGTCGAAGTACCACCAGATCGTGCGAAAACATCGCCTAGAGAACTGGAGGAGGCATTCGTGTGAGGCAGGACCTCATCTCGGCTAGTGTGCTGGAACTGTAAGCAGTTCGATCATGTCTTTAGGGACTGCCTCTCTAAGGATTGGAAGATTTTCTGCTGCAGATGCGGAAAGCTGGACACATTCTGTGCACAATGCGAAAATTGTCCGGGAAGCCTCAGAGGGAGCGCTCTGATGGCGGGACAGACACGTTCATGGACGGTGACCGCCAAAAAAAAAAAGAGAGGAACACCTACCAAAACCCATAAGAGTTGTAGAGGAGAAGAATATGGACCATAAGGACCAGGATAAGGTTATATATAAGGACAAAAATGAAGGAAAACCATTAAGAGGCTTACCATATGAAGGACGTGTCCGGGCATACATGTCGGCCCGGAATAGAATTTTTGGTGAGCGACAGCTGGAGGGGATGACCTTGGCCACTAGAAGAGTGCTCAAGGCTCAGGCGCGCTTCCGCAGACGCAAGAGGACGAGGCGCCAGGTCATCGAAGCTGTGAAGCGGGAGGATAGCCAAGAACCACGCGTATTCGCTGAAGTGGAGATCGCTGGGATCAAAATGAAAGGCTTGCTAGACACCGGAGCCTCGGTTAGCCTGCTAGGAAAAGGTGGTCGAGAATTAGTAGAAGACTTAGGAGCTACGGTGCAACCGTATGTTTCGATAGTCACGACCGCTGGAGGAGAAGATACGTCAATCATAGGTAGGGTAGAGCTCCTAATCTCGTACAGGGAGCAGCATAAAAACATAACGTTTTGTATCTGCCCCACCTGAACCAGCGAGCCTATTTTGGAATTGATTTCTGACGAGCCATTAACCTAGCCCCTGATATATTGGGCCCCGAGGAGATAACCTCCACATACTATGCGGAAAACGACGAAGAAGGTGAAAATGAGCCAGACTCATGGGAGTTGTCTCGGGAGGAAAGGGTAGAGTTGGAGGCGGTAAAGCAGGGGTTTTTGCGTTTTGAGCATAGCGGATTAGGAACGCCAGACTTAGAGAAGCACACTTTTGACTTAGTGGAAGGTGCCCAACCGTTCAAAGATAGACCTTACCCATTATCACCAGCGATGCAGAAAGTAATTCCCAACGAGTTGCGGTCGAATCTCTTTGTGTACTTGGTCGACTTATTAGTCTGTTCCCTTGATTTCCCAACGAATTTGAAATATTTGCGACAAGTGGGAAAATGCTTAAGAGAATCCAAATTTTGCTTCCGGGCATTAAAATACCTAGGATTCATTATTGGTGGTGGCACGCTTTGCATGGACCCTGAACAGGTTAAAGCTTTTAGCGAATCCCCGTGCCTCGGTCGCGCAAAGAGGTTCGCTCTTTTTTGGGTACCGCAAGTTGGTACCGGCACTTTATGCGAGATTTCGTGGCAATGGCCGCCTTACTGATTGAAATGTCAAAAAAGGATAGCGGGAAACGCTAGAGATCTTACGTAGGCGGTTTTACTGGCCCGGCATGGTTTGTCAGTTAAGGGACTGGGTGAGACGATGTGTGACATGCAAGGAAGTCAAGGCACCAAACTTTCGCATGCAAGTGGGTCTAGGAGAAGAGGTAGTGACCGGACGACCATTCCAAAAACTATATATTGACTTTCTGGGAAAGTACCCACGTTCGAAGCAAGGGCACGCGTGGATGTTCGCGGTAGTCGACCATTTTTCAAAATGTACCTTCTTGAAAGCGATGCGGGAGGCTACGGTTCTTAACGTGGTGGAGTCTTTGGTCAGCGAGGTTTTTTATAAGTTTGGAGTACCCGAGGTCACCCACTCTGATAACTCTGGCCATCCCGGCGTATCTAGAGCAAGGTCATCGCGAGTGGCACCTCTACCTTCCGGAAATAGAGGTGTCCATACGAAATGCCATACACACCGCGACCGGGGTGACCCCCTTCTTTGCTGTTTTCGGACATCATATGTTCCTTAACGGGGCATGCTACAGATTGGCTCGTAGGTTAGCGTCTCTGAGTGATCATGAGATCTCCCATTTACACCCCGCGGACAAAATACACCTGATTAGACGGCGAGTCCAAGGCCAACTACATCAGGCTTACGAAAGAAGTCAGCGGCAGTACAATGCTCGAGCCCGGGTGTTCCAGGCGGAACCCGGCCAAGAAGTTTACCGACGCACTCTTGTGATGAGTGACTTTGGAAAAGCTTTGAACGCCAAGTTTGCAAGAAAGTTCCTTAAGGCCAGAGTAGAGCGTCGAGTAGGCAACAACTCGTACCTGCTGGAAGATTTGAAAGGGCAGCCCTTAGGAGTGTTCCATGCAAAGGACATATGAGTGTAGATCAGGGTCGTGGGTGTGGCCTACGTTGGGCGTTCTATTTGGCCGGCTGTGCGAACCGGATAGGACATGTGCACGCAGATTTATAGTAACGGTCGGGTTCGCGCTTACAATAATCTGCGTGGTGATGTTGCATATGACATATCGACGACATCGATATTGCCCGTAATTGGTTGCTTTCTTTATTATTGGCCGCGCCGAAATCTTTGGTCATAGGGGCAGAGTATTGGGGTGAAGCCGGTCACACAACGGTGCTTAAAATATCAAGGAGTGGCAACACCGGACTTGCGATCCACGACGCCAAAAGAGGCGATTGCTATATGCTGCCCGATTCGCACCCAAGGAGGTAAAAGAGAGAGTTGATCGCATGAAGATGCCCTTGGCCGCGTTTCGAGTCGTTGACCCAAAAAAAGAAAAAAAGGAAGAAAAAGAACAGCTGTGCCGATGAGCAGCAACGGTATCCATATTTAAATGTACGCGGGTTCCGAATTTCGGCACCTCTGATGTGCTGCCCAATGTACAGTGAGGGAATTCGACTTTGTCAGCGGTCCACAGCGGACGTACTGGCTCACAGTTAGTCATTTTTGAAGTTGGATATATGTTTTTTGCCGGCCACGGAGCATATGCTTAAACAAATCAAAGCGCATACATTTGTTCATGACGGGCTTTCTTTATTAGTTAATTGACAAGATAATTTCTTATGTGCTAACGTACTGCAAAAGAAAAAGTACACAAGAGCGATAATACGCGAAACAATAATACACTAGAAACACACTGTCGTCATTTAAAACCGCTATAAAAGCGATACTCTATTAGAGCAGCCGCAACGATTCTGTGTCACACAACGCTTGAAACCCGCGCCGGAGGACGCTGGTCAGATCAACCCAGATATTCACGGGCCGAATTTTCAAGGCACGGCCAAGTATCGGCGTAATGGTGTGCACGGAGAGACGAGCCATCACGGACGGGACTTACACGACGAAGAGGCGGCCACGGGCGAGACCACGCCCATATCATCCGAGTGAGTCTGTTCCATTTCGTGCCTCCTCGCCTGAGTAAACGAACCCTGAAAGAGAACCGATTTTTTTTCGTAATTTTTAACACCAGTTTTTTTTTGTTATTAAATAGATAAAAATACTCACGACTAGTTTAAATTAAGTAAATATCCGAAAGTGCGCACCGGGAAGGAAAGGGCCCAAAGATTATTGCGTCTGCCAAGTAAGGAATGAAATTCAAAAGTTTAGATTTCGGTCAACTTATGCACGAGTGATACGTATATATATATATATGTTCCGTACCTCAGGTGTAGGTGCCCCCCACCCAGAGAGCTCTTTAGGCAGGCAAGGTAATATAAGCGCTTTGACAAACAACGCCTTTCGTTGGCAACACATATGTATACACGCATTTATTTTAGTGGGTACTTGCTTCACATTGGTGCAATAATTACCTGTGTTTATATCTCTCCCCTTGCTCAGTATGAAGGTCGCCAACAAAAATGTATTTTGTACAAAAAAAATTAATACTTTTAAGATTAACTGAAATTGTTATAAATATGAAATGATGCAACACGTTATAGATACTTGTTGAAGCGAAGTTGAGAGTTGAGAGTGAAAAAATTGAAATTTAAAATTAATACAATTGTTTTAAATATAAGAATATACCAATTTATCGTATGCACCTGGTTTAAAATTCCGGAAATGTTCGCGTGTACGAAATTATCAATAGCAGCTTCAAGATAACCTGCAGGGGAATAAGAAATAAGATTAAATTTTAATGATGATAAGAAATGCAACCAATTATATACCGTATCTGCAGAGAGAAATGTCCGGCTAAATTTTCTTTGATGGGGGAGAGTTGGTATGACAGCCGGCCCAGGCTGATGGCCATCCAATGCCCAAAAGTGGGAGACGAGTAGGCGATCGTCTCATGGTTGGGCGGGTACGCTGGGTCCGGAACCGGGGCCTGATCTGGAAGAGTAAAGTGGATTAATAGTGTTTTTGAGAGTTTATATCAACATCTCATCTTTGTTGTTTACATTTACTTAGCGTCACAGCTGTTTATGTTGTTCATCTGTTAGAAGTTCCCATTGTTTGATGTTATCGATTTGTGGTTCGTTTTTCATACTGTTGTGTAAGTCTGTTTTGCTACAGGCGTGTAGCTTTGTTGTTATCGATTGTGCGGACTGCGGGGCTGGGATGGGACTGCACCCAGAGAAACCGATGAGCCAGCCGGCGCGGCCCACCGAGAAACAAGCAGTTTCGTAACAGTATGGCGCCCAATTTTTGAAAAGGCACTCGGCTTCTTTGAAGTCGGTGCGTGCATCAAAAATAAAAATAATAAGATACTAATGAAGGTACAGAGAAAAGGACTCCTTTGGATTTAGGATCCCCATCGCTGAAGTCTTATGTGGCACGAGTTGGTGGCCCATAATCGCTCGGCGGGTCGTGGAATCCGAGAAGCACGACAGAAGTAGAGATTATCAGAATATCCTATATAAGCATGAGAAGTTTTCCTTGTAGTGGTTGTAGCGGTATGGCACGTTCGCATGTGGGCGAAATGTTCGCGACCGGTCATCATTTGCCTGGTGGTAGCCACATTGACAAAGGCATCTCGTGATAAAAATGTGATATTAGGGTAGCTTGTGAGATGTTATGTATTCATATATAGTTTTGTTGGTCTCATTCTATTTTAATGCTGGGTGTTTGAATGAACGCTGCAACAAGAGCTTCGGACCCAGGTGACCCGGGACAATGTAGAAACGAGCCAACGCCGCATCTGACACACAGCATATCCCAAGAATGACAGATTGGGGTTCTGAAGCTGACGGAGCGTCAGCACTGCCACCGCCACGTCCGTCGGAAGGTCATCTAGTGGACTTGGAGAAGGAGATGGCGCAACATCACAGAACTCCACGGGACCTGGAATTCCCAAAGCCACAAAGGACTCCGTATTCCCCTTGGCAGCGAATGTAGCGATAGCTCAAGCCCACCAAACAGGCTTCATGCAGATGATGAAGGTCATCATGGCCACCAGGGAGCCACGCCGAAGAAAATAACGCTGCGCCGAAGCTTTCGCGATCTGGCGTGCCGAAAGAACAAGAAGGGGTACAGCGCGAGCCATTTCCACCACTGGTGCCACCGAAGCCACACAGACAGGGCGCGCGAAAAGCGGTGTACTCATCCAGCAGCCCAGTATATGTTGCC
Source organism: Drosophila virilis (assembly GCF_030788295.1). Lineage (NCBI taxonomy): Eukaryota > Metazoa > Arthropoda > Insecta > Diptera > Drosophilidae > Drosophila > Drosophila virilis. Next base: position 214,111 of record NW_027212828.1, on the reverse strand, counting down.
GAGGCTCAGGCGAGGAATTGGTGAATAATCGCTGCGCCAAAAATGCATAGAAGTGGAAAGGCACATTGGTCGCAAAAGCCGGACCGGATACGTGCAGCCGTCGCGGTACTCATAAGGAACAAGGCCCACAGTTCACGAGGTCGAAGTACCACCAGATCGTGCGAAAACATCGCCTAGAGAACTGGAGGAGGCATTCGTGTGAGGCAGGACCTCATCTCGGCTAGTGTGCTGGAACTGTAAGCAGTTCGATCATGTCTTTAGGGACTGCCTCTCTAAGGATTGGAAGATTTTCTGCTGCAGATGCGGAAAGCTGGACACATTCTGTGCACAATGCGAAAATTGTCCGGGAAGCCTCAGAGGGAGCGCTCTGATGGCGGGACAGACACGTTCATGGACGGTGACCGCCAAAAAAAAAAGAGAGGAACACCTACCAAAACCCATAAGAGTTGTAGAGGAGAAGAATATGGACCATAAGGACCAGGATAAGGTTATATATAAGGACAAAAATGAAGGAAAACCATTAAGAGGCTTACCATATGAAGGACGTGTCCGGGCATACATGTCGGCCCGGAATAGAATTTTTGGTGAGCGACAGCTGGAGGGGATGACCTTGGCCACTAGAAGAGTGCTCAAGGCTCAGGCGCGCTTCCGCAGACGCAAGAGGACGAGGCGCCAGGTCATCGAAGCTGTGAAGCGGGAGGATAGCCAAGAACCACGCGTATTCGCTGAAGTGGAGATCGCTGGGATCAAAATGAAAGGCTTGCTAGACACCGGAGCCTCGGTTAGCCTGCTAGGAAAAGGTGGTCGAGAATTAGTAGAAGACTTAGGAGCTACGGTGCAACCGTATGTTTCGATAGTCACGACCGCTGGAGGAGAAGATACGTCAATCATAGGTAGGGTAGAGCTCCTAATCTCGTACAGGGAGCAGCATAAAAACATAACGTTTTGTATCTGCCCCACCTGAACCAGCGAGCCTATTTTGGAATTGATTTCTGACGAGCCATTAACCTAGCCCCTGATATATTGGGCCCCGAGGAGATAACCTCCACATACTATGCGGAAAACGACGAAGAAGGTGAAAATGAGCCAGACTCATAGGAGTTGTCTCGGGAGGAAAGGGTAGAGTTGGAGGCGGTAAAGCAGGGGTTTTTGCGTTTTGAGCATAGCGGATTAGGAACGCCAGACTTAGAGAAGCACACTTTTGACTTAGTGGAAGGTGCCCAACCGTTCAAAGATAGACCTTACCCATTATCACCAGCGATGCAGAAAGTAATTCCCAACGAGTTGCGGTCGAATCTCTTTGTGTACTTGGTCGACTTATTAGTCATTTCCCTTGATTTCCCAACGAATTTGAAATATTTGCGACAAGTGGGAAAATGCTTAAGAGAATCCAAATTTTGCTTCCGGGCATTAAAATACCTAGGATTCATTATTGGTGGTGGCACGCTTTGCATGGACCCTGAACGGGTTAAAGCTTTTAAGCGAATCCCCGTGCCTCGGTCGCGCAAAGAGGTTCGCTCTTTTTTGGGTACCGCAGGTTGATACCGGCACTTTATGCGAGAAAGGACAGCGGGAAACGCTAGAGATCTTACGTAGGCGGTTTTACTGGCCCGGCATGGTTTGTCAGGTAAGGGATTGGGTGAGACGATGTGTGACATGCAAGGAAGTCAAGGCACCAAACTTTCGCATCCAAGTGGGTCTAGGAGAAGAGGTAGTGACCGAGCGACCATTCCAAAAGCTATATATTGACTTTCTGGGAAAGTACCCACGTTCGAAGCAAGGGCACGCGTGGATGTTCGCGGTAGTCGACCATTTTTCAAAATTTACCTTCTGGTGGAGTTTTTGGTCAGCGAAGTTTTTTATAAGTTTTGAGTACCTGAGGTCGTCCACTCTGATAGCTCTTGCAATCTGGGCGTATCTAGAGCATGATCATCGCGAGTGGGACCTCTACCTTCCGGAAATAGAGGTGTCCATACGAAATGCCATACACACCACGAGCGGTGTGAACCCCTTCTTTGCTGTTTTCGGACATCACATGTTCCTTAACGGGGCATGCTACAGATTGGCTCGTAGGTTAGCGTCTCTGAGTGATCATGAAATCTCCCATTTGCACCCCGCAAACAAAATACACCTGATTAGACGGCGAGTCCAAGGCCAACTGCATCAGGCTTACGAAAGAAGTCCGCGGCAGTACAATGCTCAAGCTCGGGTGTTCCAGGCGGAAACCGGCCAAGAAGTTTACCGACGCAATTTTGTGCTGAGTGACTTTGGAAAAGCTTTTAACGCCTTAAGTTCCTTAAGGCCAGAGTAGTGCGCCGAGTAGGCAACAACTCGTTCCTGCTTTAAGATTTGAAAGGGAAGCCCTTAGGAGTGTTCCTTGCAAAGGACATACGAGTGTAGATCAAGGTTGTGGGTGTGGCATCCGTTGGGCGTTTTATTTGGTCGGCTGGGCGAACCGGATAGAACATGCGCACGCAGATTTATAGTAACGGTCGGGTTCGCGCTTACAATAATCTGCGTGGCAATGCAACATCACATTTGACATATCGACGACATCGATATTGCCCGTAATTGGGCAAAGTATCGGGGTGAAGCCGGACACACAACGGTGCTTAAAATATCGAGGAGTGGCAACACCGGACTTGCGATCCACGACGCCAAAAACGGCGATTGCTATTGGCTGACCGATTCGCTCCCAAAGAGATAAAAGAGAGAGTTGATCGCATGAAGATACTCTTGGCCGTGTTTCGAGTCGTTGACCCAAAAAAAGAAACAAGGAAATAAAAGAACACCTGTGCCGATGAGCGGCAACGGTAACCATATTTAAATGTACGCGGGCTCCGAATTTCGGCACCTTTGATGTGCTGCCCAATGTACAGTGAGGGAGTTCGACTTTGTCAACGGTCCACAGCGGACTTACCGAATCACAGTTAAACATTTTTGAAGTTGGATATATGTTTTTTGCCAGCCACGGAGCATATGCTTAAGCAAATCAAAGCGCATACATTTGTTCATGACGGGCTTTCTTTATTAGTTAATTGAAAAGATAATTCCTTATGTGCTAATGTACTGCAAAAGAAATAGTGCACAAAAGCGATAATCCACGAAGCAATAATACACTAGAAACACACTGTCGTCATATAAAATCACTATAAAAGCGATACTCTATTAGAGCAGCCGCAGCTATTCTGTGTCACACAACACTTGAAAACCGCGCCGGAGGACGCTGGCCAGATCAACCCAGATATTCACGGGCCGAATTTTTAAGGCACGGCCAAGTATCGGCGTACTCCACACGACGGAGAGACGAGCCATCACGGACGGGACCTACACGACGAAGAGGAGGTGTCTGATTGGGGATCTGAAGCTGACGATGCGTCAGCACTGCCACCGCCACGTCCGTCGAAAGGTCATCTAGTGGACTTGGAGAAGGAGATGGCGCAACATCACAGAACTCCACGAGACCTGGAATTCCCAAAGCCGGCGAAGGACTCCGTACTCACCTCGGCACAGAATGTGGCGATAGCTCAAGCCCACCAAACAGGCTTCATGCAGATGATGAAGGGCATCATGGATGTGCGCAGGCCACCAGGGAGCCACGCCGAAGAGAATAACGCTGCGCCGAAGCTTTCGCGACCTGGCGTGCCGAAAGAACAAGAAGGGGTACAGCGCGAGCCATTTCCACCACCGGTGCCACTGAAGCCACACAGACAGGGCGCGCGAGGAGCGAAGTACTCAAACAGCAGCCTAGTATATATTGCCGAGGCTCACTGGCGGATTCCGAATAATCGCCATTTCCGTGTGGAGGACCGGATAGTGGATGACTTTCAGCCAGAGGAAGCGTATCTCAACGTGCGAGAAGCAGCGTACCTGAAGATCGAGCGGTGGAACGTCAAGTTCGATGGCGAGGACGCCATTAATTCTGTCGAGGACTTCGTGTTCCGGCTGGAGCTCCTGCAGAGGCAATATGAATGCCCTTGGAAGGAGGTCCAGCGCGGTTTTCACCTGCTCCTGAACTTCCGATGGACGTGGCGGTGGTAGTGCTGACGCTCCGTCAGTTTCAGATCCCCAATCAGACACTTGTTCCTCAGCCATACTGAACCCTGATACCACAAAAAAAAAATTCACCAATAATTCCTATTAAGTAAATAAATAATTAAACGCCCACTAATAAACCTTACTAATAATGGAAAATAAATAAATGACGACAGAAAAAAACTCACAACAACGGTTCCCCCTTTTTTTTTCAATAAATTTCAAATACTTGGAGGGGACAGAAGACAAATCCTAGCACAGGCTAACTTATCTACGCACTGGACAGTGGACAACATTTAAGCGTTCGTCAAATGCTCACTTCGTCAGTTTAACTGAAAAACGTCATTCAAGGAACGCTCTCTTGAAGGCTATAATGTTTCTTTCGCACTTCTGGACACCTTCCGGACTTGCTGTGTGACAGGTGCGGCGCAGGCTCGATTGTACATCGTCCTGGGTCACCTGGCTCCGAAGCTCATATAACTACGGCCAGCATACACCAAACTCTAACCGACCCTACCCTAATACCACATTTCATCACAGATATTTTTTTATAGCGGGTACCACCAGGCGAATGATGAACAGTCGAAAACGCTTCGCCAGCAGCAAACGTAACGTACTGTCCTCAACCGCGACAAGAAAACCTCCTGTTAGCGGACATTATAATAAGCTCAGTCTCCGTCGCTCTTCCGGCCATTCTTGGGATATGCTGTGTGTCAGATGCGGCGCAGGCTCGATTCTATATCGTCCTGGGTCACCTGGCTCCGAAGCTCTTGTAGCCACGGTCATTCACACTCCCAGTATTAACACAGAATGAGACCAACAAACCTATATATGAATAAATAACAATTGCCCATTAGATGGCTATCAGCCTGGGCCGGCTGTTATGCCAACTCTTCCCCATCAAAGAAAATTTTAGCCGGCAATTTCTCTCTTATTTATTTCTTATCGCTTTTAACACTTAATCTTATTTCTTATTCCCCTGCAGGTTATCTTCAAGCTGCTATTGATAAATTCGTACACGCGAACATATCCGGAATTTTAAACCAGGTGCATACGATAAATTGGTATTTTCTTATATTTAAAACACTTGATACTAATTTTAAGCTTCATTTTTTTCACTTCTTTCAACTGCGCTTCAACAAGTATCTATAACGTGTTGCATCATCTTACATTTATAACAATATTAGTTAATCTTAAAAATATTAATTATTTGTACAGAATACATTTTTGTTTGCGACCTTCATACAGAACAGAAGACAAAAAAAAAACGGCTAGAAGTTATTGCCAGTCAACAGAAGAAAGGCAAACAAGGGGAGAGATATAAACAGAGGTAATTATTGCACTAATGGGGAGCAAGTAAGGAGCTCTCGGGGTGGGGCATCTGCACCTGACGTGCAATAATCATTGGGCCCTTTCCTTCCCGGTTCGCACTTTCGGAAATTTACTTATTTTAAACTAGTCGTGAGTATTTTTATGTGTTTAATAACGAAAAAAAACTAGAGTTAAAAATTCCGAAAAAAATTGGTTCTCTTTCAGGGTGCACTGACTCTGCCGCTTACTCAGGCGAGGAGGCACGAAATGGAACAGACTCACTCGGATGATATGGGCGTGAACTCGCCCATGGCTGGAAAATCCGGCCCGTGAACATCTGAGTTGATCTGGCCAGCTTCTTCCGGCGCGCGATTCATTCATGCCACAGAATGGATGCTTTTATAGTGGTTTTAAATGACGACAGTGTGTTTCTAGTATATTATTGCTTCGTGTATTATCGCTTTTGTGCACTATTTCAAAAATGTTTAACTGTGAGCCGGTACGTCCGCTGTGGACCGCTGACAAAGTCGAACTCCCTCACTGTACATTGGGCAGCACATCAAAGGTGCCGAAATTCGGAACCCGCGTACATTTAAATATGGTTACCGTTGCTGCTCATCGGCATAGCTGCTCTTTTTTTTCCTTCTTTTCTTTTTTTGGGTCAACGGCTCGAAACACGGCCAAGGGCATTTTCTTGCGATCCACTCTTTCTTTTATCTCTTTGGGAGCGAATCAGGCAGCCAATAGCAATCGCCTTTTTGGCGTCGTGGATCGCAAGTCCGGTGTTGCCACTCCTCGATATTTTAAGCGTCGTTGTGTGTTTTTGAAAATCTGTAACTAGTGTTAGTTTGTTTTATTATACCTAATATACATGGGTTAATAGTTAATTTTTCTTGTCCTTGCTGTATAGATTATTTTTATGTGAGTAGTATATACATTGTGTTTCGTCTTGTAAAATATTTTGATCATCGTCTGGGTAGGATATTATTTCTCTAGGAATGTGTGAAATAATCAAAAGTATCTTAAGTAGATTTTCGGAATTAACGTTTGTGAGACAGTCGTGTTTTAATAATTAAGGATTATAAATGCCCAATCTAGTTAGTTGCATTCCCATTTCTAAATCATCAATATATTCTGTAAATTGTTATAAGGTGAATGATATTAGTTCCAGTAGCTTAAATTCTTCTATTTCTTCTCTTTCTTTGTTTACTATTTCTATTCCTTGGTTAACCGCTTCAATTACATTAAGTACACTTATTTGAATACTGTTTTGAGCTATTGAATTCATTTTTCTCCAAGTTCTTTTTTATTATTGTTACCTATAGTTCCAAATAAGTATTTAGTTGTACCTACGAAATTAATCATCTTTTACTTCTTTTAACTTTTCGGATACCGTATATTTCTCTTTGCAACTCGTCTGCTAAATATTGAATTTCTATTCTGTCTTTATATTTGTTTGTCTGTATTATTAGCTTTTCATATATGAGACAATGGTGGTCGTAATTGTCTTGTATGGACTTCTAGTAAATAGGATTGACACTATAAGTGCCAGAAAAATGAAAGCTATAGGTCGTGAAATTTCTTTTCAAGCTCGAAAGAAGAATTTAGTTTTTTGACGAAGCAAGTAAAGTTGATGCGCCACTAGAACCAGGTGGCAATAAAATCGGAGTCCTATTAATCTATTTGGCCTTATATTCTTAGACTATTAAGTGTTCTGGCCAAAACTCTTATCAACAAATGTTACTAAATATTTCTGGCGAAACACTTATTATAAAGGATGCAATATATCTTTCATAGGCGAAAAAAAGTTTTACATCATTTGATGAGAAAAAAAAAGGGGCAAGGCTAGAAACAAAAATAAGAGTTTTATGGCGAATTCCAATCAATATCTGGAAGATTTAAGTACCTAAAAATAACCAAAAGGTCTCTATCAGAATGTAGGGTTAACATAGATTTAAAAGCATTAACATGGGTTTGATACGTGGACAAGGTAAATAAAGGGGGTATATATGAAAAGGAAATGGAGATAGAAAAACTTCCAAATACAACCTTTTCAGCCACCAACTCAATCTTTGTGATGGAAAGATCAATGAGGCAACAGAAAGTTTGAGTCTGATGGCGACGACCAATCGATATCTGGAAGATTAAAATCCCCAAGGACAAGTAAAGGATCCCTTTAAAAAAAATAGGGAAGATATAGACTTAATAGCATTACCCACTCAATCTCTGAGATGGGAAGATCAGCCAGCAGTATAAATATATATATAATTAAGTTTTACACGTTAGGTTACTATAAAAAAAATATATTTCAATTTATTATTTTCACTTAACGGCTACTTTTGTTGAGTACATTCAGATTTGTTTCCCGAATATGAACTAATTTATCTAACTGTTGCGGTCGCTTAGCAAACTTCGCTTTGAGAGAGTTTGAGTCAAAATTGAGTGAAGTTTGAGCTGCGTCAGCAATTATGTGTGGGATAGTGCTCTGATGGGAACATTGACAGTGGCGTGATATTTAGGGTGAATTGTTTATGTCTACCAAAGGGGGACAGTTTGATCTTAACCAATGTCGATGTCATCACCAGGCTCTTTGTTATACTTGTGCTTAAGTGCTAAGTTATGTTAAAGGGTGGGTGCGACTATTGATATGTCACTATATATATATTTAAAAAAAAAAAAAATATATATATATATATATATATGCTACAAGTGGTCAACGTGGGACTGCTGACTTAGCTTAGCTCATAAGCGGGTGCTCATATAACACGCTCACTTGAAATGGTTTTGTTTGTGTACTGCAACAATGTGTTGCTGATATATTTATGCTTAACCGATGTTACTTTATTGGTACAGTGCACCCCTAATATATGCACATACTACATCTCACACCTTTTGAAAAATAACGTAACTAAGTGCAGTTATTTTACATAAATTTATTTTATATCAAACTTATTTTTTTTTTTCAATTTGACGATTTGTTATATTTGTAATGTATTTATAATGTATTACTACATCTCACACCTTTTGAAAAATAACGTAACTAAGTGCAGTTATTTTACATAAATTTATTTTATATCAAACTTATTTTTTTTTTTCAATTTGACGATTTGTTATATTTGTAATGTATTTATAATGTATTTAGTGTATTTCAAATTTTTTTTTAATATATATATATATAATTAAGTTTTACACGTTCAGTTACTATAAAAAAATATATTTCTATTTATTATTTTCACTAACGGCTACTTTTGTTGAGTACATTCAGATTTGCTTCCCGAATATGAACTAATTTATCTAACTGTTGCGGTCGCTTAGCAAACTTCGCTTTGAGAGAGTTTGAGTCAAAATTGAGTGAAGTTTGAGCTGCGTCAGCAATTATGTGTGGGATAGTGCTCTGATGGGAACATTGACAGTGGCGTGATATTTAGGGTGAATTGTTTATGTCTACCAAAGGGGGACAGTTTGATCTTGACCAATGTCGATGTTATCACCAGGCTCTTTGTTTACAATATAAGGAATGTTTATACTTGTGCTTATGCTTATGTGCTAAGTTATGTTAAAGGGTGGGTGCGACTATGGATATGTCACTCCCCCAACCATTAGAAAAGTGCCTGTCCTCAGGTGTTTAAGTTTGGATATAGTGTATCATTTTCTTCTTTTACAATTGGTGTATCTCCTATTAGTGTTTCTTCTACTTTGGGCTTTTTATATTTTATAATTAATTTCTTAGGTATGCTTTTGAACTTATATGTCAAATACAGTGTTAAACTTATTGATATGATTACAAATATGGTTATTGTAATTATCTGGAATACATTGTTAAATTTTGTATGTTCATTTATAATTTGTTTAGTTTGTACAAACGAAAGTGGTTCTAATTTTATAACATCATTGCTTACGTAAATGCTTTGAGTATAATCTAACATATCGTTTGAAATTGAAATTTCATTAATTTGCAGTGAACAATTAAAGATTTTTATTATATTGTTTCCTTCTATTGTAATTTTGTTATTTATACAATTATGATTTAATATAGTTTTTGGTAAATTCCAAGTTAAAATTATATTTGGTTCTACGTAGTTGATTTGAAAATTTTGCAAAATTTTAGTATAACTACATTCTGATGTTATTTGGTTTAAAATTCCTGTCAAACATTCATTATTAATTAATTTTTTTGTTTCTTTGCTATAAACTTTTTTGTCTTGGGTAAAATATTTTTCATGAGCTATTTCAGTCAAATTATTATTATTATCATCCGGGTATGGAATTATTTCGAATACCAGGCTTTTTATTATTTCTCGAGAAATATGGGATATTATCAGTATTTCGTTTGTATCTGATTTAAACCAAGTGGAAGTTTTTGTATTCAACAATTTCTCAGAATTAACATGCAACAAATAGTCATGTTTTCGTAATTTTGGGTTAAAAATGCCTAATCTTGTGAGCTGCATTCCCATCTCAATGTCTTCTATATATTCTGTAAAGTGTTGTAAGTTAAATATAAGGATATCTAATTTCTTTCCTTTTTGTTTCTCTTGATCTAGTTCGTTCATGATTTCTATTCCTTTGTTTATAGCTTCTATTATGTAATTTAATGAACGCTGTTTTCTGCTAAGTTGCTTATTTTTTGTTCAATGTCTGTTTTGTCTTCTTGATCTAATGTTTCAAATAAGTATTTATATACTGTTCCTACTATGTTAACTAAACCTCTTTTGCTGCGTTTGGCTATTTTTAAGCCGTTTATTTCTCTGTTTAATTTTTCTACTAGGTACTCGATTTGTATAAGGCTATTGAATTCTTTACTTTGTTCAATTTTGTTATATTAACCGTTAAACAGTGGAATTCGTAATCTGTCGGAATGTCTATGGTTCCTGTTTAAAATATGAGATATCCGTTATGGGCTTTGATAGGATTAATTTCAATACTTTGTGCATTTATATGGTTTACAGTTATTGATAGTAATATTATAATAATTAGTTTAAGCTGGTGCTTGTATGTTTTGATCGCTGTCTGTTGTTGACCTGTAATTGTTATATTTGCTTTGATTAGTCTTCTTTTTCTTTTTGAATTTGGTTTTGTAATGTGTTATTTTCCTGGCTCTGTTAGTTTCCTCAAAATGTTTGTCGTCGATTTGTCTTAGTTCTCCTGTTTTCTTGAACGGGGTTGTCGTCTTCGATTTAACTAATGGTGAGTGTTTGTATCTAGTGTCAATTTCATAATTTGTTCGTTTTTTATTGTGGTTATTTATTAGTTTTTCTTTATTAGCTTGAGTGTCATACTCTGGTGTACCTGCGTATATGAATATGTCCGCTGGTGTTCTGTTAGTCGTTTTGTGCTTTGTTTTATGATTGTACGTGTAGAGTATAGTTTCAAATTTTGTAAGTTTATTTTCGACGTCTGAGTCGCTGTTAATGATTCTTGGTTTTTCGTTAACTGTCTTATGAAATCGTTCTACGCCGGATATACCATTTTTACTAGTGGTTATATTAATATTTACTGCTTCTGATTTTAGCCATAATTGTAAAGCTGTACACATAAAAGCTGAGTCTTTGTCTGCTCTGATTTCGATGGGTTTACCCATTTGGTTGAACACTTGTAATATAGCTCGTTTGGTTTTTAACCAGTCTCTACTTTTTATTTATATTAATGATGGAAATTTTGAATAGACATCAATGCATGATTAAAATTGTTTATCTCCTACTATGTAAAAATCCATTACATATTTTTCTCGGATATTAGCGATTTCCGGAGTTATTTCGAAAGTTAATTTTGTATCTCTGTGTTCTGTTTTTGCGATGTTGCACATCTCACATTCATTTATTAGATTTTGAATTAAATTTTGATAATCTGGGAAATAGTGGGTTTCTTTGAACCAATTGATAGTGTTTTCAATTCATGGATGTAATAATTCTTTGTGCTTTTTTAATATTAATTCTTTGAATTCTGTGTATGTTTGAAGGTCTATTAATTTTGTACTAGTTTTCATTGCCTTTGTTGAATTATTCGGACTTATTATTTCTAAGTAGGCTTCGTGAAAAATTGGAAAATCTGCTTCGTTGTGGAAGTATAGCACACTTTTCTTTGTGCATAAGTATTCTTTTATTAATTCTTTGGCATGCACGTTAGTCATGTTTTTGTACGTAATTATTATGTTGGTTTTGTGAAAGTAATTCGTAACTTTTGTTTCGTTCTCAGTTCCTTTTTCAAATTCTATTTATCGATTATAATAATTAAGAGGTCTTTCTGTGATTTGTAAATGGTTACTGTTGTTTTCTTGAGCACTATGTATTGTTGCTCTTGTGCTAATTGTATCTTCGCCTAAGAAGTTTTCGTTTAATTGAATTCTGGACAGAGCATCTGCCACATAATTTTCTTTTCCTGGGACGTATTTAATTTGGAAATCAAACTCATTTAGCTTGATTTTCCACCCTTGTAATTTCATGTTAGGTTCTTTCATATTATTTAACCAGACGAATGGTCTGTGTTCACTAAGGATTTGAAATTGTCGACCAAAGAGATAGGACCTAAAGTATTTAGTGGCTCAAACGATTGCTAATAATTCTTTTTCAATCGTTGAATAATTTAACTCATGCTCGTTGAGAGTTCTACTTGCATAGCATATAGGCTTATGCTCTTGCGAAAGGACGGCCCCTATTGCCATATTACTCGCGTCTGTAGTTAATGAAAATGGTTTTTCGAAGTTAGGGTATATTAAAATTGGGTCGGATGTTATGAGTACTTTTAGCTTTTCAAACGCTAGTTCGTAGTCTCTGTCTTTTATATTGATTTTTGCTCGCTTTTTTAATTTAAGTGTTAATGGTTTTACTATATTAGCGAAATTTGGTATAAATTTCCTATAGAAACCACATAATCCTAGAAATGATTTAATTTCTTTTGGGGTTTTTAGAATTGGGAATTTGACAATTGCTTGTATCTTGTTGGGATTTGGTTTTATACCCTCAGTTGTGATGATGTGACCGAGAAATTCAGTTTCTTTTCTCATAAACTCGCATTTATCCAACTGTAATTTTAAGTTAGCTTCTCTAAGCTTCTTAAATACCTTTTGTAGCGACAAAATGTGTTCCTCCAATGAAGTGGAAAAAATAATAATGTCGTCTAAGTAGACCAGACAATCCTTAAAAATTAAATCTTCTAAGAGATTGTTCATTGCAACGTTGGAACGTTGCAGGTGCATTCTTAAGACCAAATGGCATGCGAGTGTACTCGTAATGGCCATGTTTAGTCGAAAATGCGGTCTTGGGTATTGAACCAGGATCCATTTGGATTTGGTGGAAGCCTTGGGCTAGATCAATGGTTGTGAAATATTGACATTTTCCAAGTTTGTCCAATATTTCATCCACGATCGGGATAGGGTATTTATCATTAATAGTTAATTCATTGAGATTGCGGTAATCTATGACTAACCGGAACTTTTGCTTTCCAGATGCATCGTTTTTCTTTGGAACGATTATTACTGGTGAGCAGTAAGGTGATTTGGATTTACGTATGATATTTTGTTTTATCATATCGCTTATTTGTTTATTTACTTCCTCATCGTATATTTGAGGATATTTGTATGGACGCTTGTAAATTGGGTCCTCATGTTTTGTTAGAATTTTGTGTTTAATTGTACTAGTGAAAGTCAAATTGTCACCTTCATGGTACTGGATATCACGAAATTCATGTAAAACTTTTTGAATTTTTTCTTTTTCTTCTGAGTTTAGGTGCTCTAGCCTAAACTCATTGTTTTCTATTAATTCATTATTAATAGCGAAGTTAAATGGTCTGTACTCTGTTGAGGGTGGATCAAGGCACTCTTGTGCGGTCATGTCCTCTTCGACCTCTTCGTCATTATATCTAAAACAAAAGTTAAATTCTCCTAAGGTTACGGATCCTTGTGCATAGTCTATTTTTGCTTGACATGCCTCAAGGTATTCTCTCCCAATCAGAACATCATAATGCTCTGAGAAGTCGTGAATATAGAATTTTTGTTTACTCGGGCAAATTTTTCTTGCTCCTAATCGTATTCTTTGTTTTAATTCAATAACACCATTTAGGGTGTGAAACTTTAATGTTTCGTTGTAAACTGGAAAATTTAAGCGGTTTGTTTTCATTAGATTTATGGTTGAACCTGTGTCAATGACACATTTTAGAACTTCGTCATTCATAATCAATTTTATGAATGGATTTCTTCTGTTTGTTCCGAGGCTTGCTGATGAAAATTTTCGGATGTATCCATTTTCATCTGCCCACTGTTACTATCTCTTTGACGTTTAGTCGGAGGGTTTGGCGCATTCAAGCGTGAATGGGACTGATTTTGGTAGTTTAAAGGATTTTGGTATCTACCTTGACTTAATTTCTGTTGGATCTCGTGGTGAGCTTTCTGATTGTGTTCGGACTTATTGTGCTGTTTATTTTGTGCGTAATAACTCTGATTCGTGTTGGAATAACCACTTGAAATGGTGGTTGGGTTAGCAATTTGCTGATAATTTCCCATGTTCCTTCGATTGTTATTTTGATTTCCCTGAACATTATTATTTTTAGGTGTTTCTGTAACGCTTTTTTCATATAATCCCTCTCTTTGAGCTACTTGCTTTAGTTTTTGTGTCGACGTAATGTCGTATCTGGCTAACATCATGAAAAGCCTATCTGGTAATTTTTATGTAATTACATCTTTGATTGTGTTATTCATAGCATTTGTATAAAGTGTGTTATTGTTAGGTATATTTTCTAACGCTAATTTATTTAATATAACAAAAGATTTATTTTCGAGATCCTCGATGAACTTACGGACGTTTCCTTGGTAATTCATGCTGTATAAGCGTCGAAGGAGTTCTTCAAATGATGTCTGCACTTTGTATTCTTCAATCAATGCGTTTCTCAGCTCCTGCCAAGTGTTGGCTGCTGTCCTTTGTGAAATTCTCTGAGCATCTCCTGTGACTTGCAATTCGATGGCTCCGTATAAGATGCTGTGATGTCTAACATCTCGGGTTGGATACAGGTGTAGGATGTAATCTATCCTTTTAATGAAGGCGTTTAGTTGGTCTGTTGTTCCGTCAAAGCTTGGCACCTGTCTAAGTTGTGAAAGGGCCTGGTTGAGGTGTTGTTCTGATAATTCCATGGTTATCTTGGTGTAATACACTTTTTTTTCGTTAGATGATAATCTTTGTTTTTAAATAGTTTTGAGTTTGTAGGTTTGAACTTTATTGTTCTTTTATTTTGCACTTTTATTTTAGATTATAGTTTGTGATTACTTGTTTAAATGTTTTTTTTTTTCGTGTGTGTGTCTTAAAAAGACCCAGTATTAACGTATTGCAGGGATCAAACGATATGCAAAGCCAGTCGTTATTAACTGTAGTAGCTTTATTGCCCAAAGGGTCAATATTATTAGGCTACTAGTGACCCGAAGGTTCTTGTGCGGACACGTATTCGAGAAAATGTTTATTACACTCCGACAACACTTTCGGTCGCGATTGTGCTTTAGATCTGGGAATTAATTATCCTTTAGCGATTTTTACTTTTTCACGACGTATCCTACCGGCTGCGCCAATTAAGTTTTACACGTTAGGTTACTATAAAAAAATATATTTCAATTTATTATTTTCACTTAACGGCTACTTTTGTTGAGTACATTCAGATTTGCTTCCCGAATATGAACTAATTTATCTAACTGTTGCGGTCGCTTAGCAAACTTCGCTTTGAGAGAGCTTGAGTCGAAATTGAGTGAAGTTTGAGCTGCGTCAGCAATTATGCGTGGGATAGTGCTCTGATGGGAACATTGACAGTGGCGTGATATTTAGGGTGAATTGTTTATGTCTACCAAAGGGGGACAGTTTGATCTTGACCAATGTCGATGTTATCACCAGGCTCTTTGTTTACAATATTAGGAATGTTTATACTTGTGCTTATGCTTATGTGCTAAGTTATGTTAAAGGGTGGGTGCGACTATGGATATGTCACTCCCCCAACCATTAGAAAAGTGCCTGTCCTCAGGTGTTTAAGTTTGGATATAGTGTATCATTTTCTTCTTTTACAATTGGTGTATCTCCTATTATTGTAGGTGTTTCTTCTACTTTGGGCTTTTTATATTTTATAATTAATTTCTTAGGTATGCTTTTGAACTTATATGTCAAATACAGTGTTAAACTTATTAATATGATTACAAATATGGTTATTGTAATTATCTGGAATACATTGTTAAATTTCGTGTGTTCATTTATAATTTGTTTAGTTTGTACAAACGAAAGTGGTTCTAATTTTATAACATCATTGCTTACGTAAATGCTTTGAGTATAATCTAACATATCGTTTGAAATTGAAATTTCATTAATTTGCAGTGAACAATTAAAGATTTTTATTATATTGTTTCCTTCTATTGTAATTTTGTTATTTATACAATTATGATTTAATATAGTTTTTGGTAAATTCCAAGTTAAAATTATATTTGGTTCTACGTAGTTGATTTGAAAATTTTGCAAAATTTTAGTATAACTACATTCTGATGTTATTTGGTTTAAAATTCCTGTCAAACATTCATTATTAATTAATTTTTTTGTTTCTTTGCTATAAACTTTTTTGTGTTGGGTAAAATATTTTTTCATGAGCTATTTCTGTCAAAATATTATTATTATCATCCGGGTATGGAATTATTTCGAATACCAGGCTTTCTATTAACTCTCGAGGAATATGAGATATTACCAGTATTTCGTTTGTATCTGATTTAAACCAAGTGGAAGTTTTTGTATTCAACAATTTCTCAGAATTAACATGCAACAAATAGTCATGTTTTCGTAATTTCGGGTTAAAAATGACTAATCTTGTGAGCTGCATTCCCATTTTAATGCTTCTATATATTCTGTAAAGTGTTGTAAGTTAAATATGAGTATATCTAATTTCATTCCTTTTTGTTTCTCTTGATCTAGTTCGTTCATGATTTCTATTCCTTTGTTTATAGCTTTTATTATGTGATTTAATTCGTTAACCTGAACGCTGTTTTCTGCTAAGTTGCTTATTTTTTGTTCAATTTCTTTTTTCTTGATCTAATGTTCCAAATAAGTATTTATATACTGTTACTACTATGTTAACTAAACCCCTTTTGCTGCGTTTGGCTATTTTTAAGCCGTTTTTTTCTCTGTTTAATTTTTTTACTAAATATTCGATTTGTAAAATGTTATTAAATTCTTTACTTTGTTCAATTAAGTTGTTAAAAATTTCTTCGGTTTTTGTTATATTACCCGTTAAACAGTGGAATTCATAATCTGTCGGAATGTCTATGGTTCCTGTTTTAAATATGAGATAGCCGTTATGGGCTTTGATAGGATTAATTTCAATGCTTTGTGCATTTATATGGTTTACAGTTATTGATAGTAATATTATAATAGTTAGTTTAAGCTGGTGCTTGTATATTTTGATCGCTGTCTGTTACTGACCTGTAATTGTTATATTTGATTAGTCTTCTTTTTCTTTTTATACCCCGAACCCATTAAAAATGGGTATAAGGGTATATATAAGGGTATATTTGTGCGAAATCCAAATCTATGTAACAAGCAGAAGGAAGCATCTCCGACCCCATAAAGTATATATATTCTTGATCAGCATCAATAGCCGAGTCAATCTAGCCATGTCCGTCAGTCTGTCCGTCCGTCGGTATGTATGAACGCAAGGATCTCAGAACCTATAAGAGCTAGAGACATAAAATTATAGATTTAGATGCTCCTAGTTCCCGCGCAGATCGAGTTTGTTTCCGATAATCGATAACTTACTCCGTTTCCAAGCAATCGATAAAAATCGATATCGATATCCTGTTTATGGGCAATTTTGGTAAATAATAAGAGCTAGAGTCACCAAACTTGACATTAGCTTCTAAAATAGAATATATATATGCATTTGATGTTGGAAGAAGAGGGTTCAGGGTATACCCTAGTTGGGAGCTTCCGACTAGAACCTCTTACTTGTTTAATTTAAGTGTACATGGAATGAAACCAAATAATCCTAGAAATGATTTAATTTCTTTTGTGGTTTTTGGAATTTGGAATTTGACAATTGCTTGTATCTTGTTGGGATTTGGTTTTATACCCTCAGTTGTGATGATGTGACCGAGAAATTCAGTTTCTTTTCTCATAAACTCGCATTTATCCAACTGTAGTTTTAAGTTAGCTTCTCTAAGCTTCTTAAATACCTTTTGTAGCGACAAAATGTGTTCCTACAATGAAGTGGAAAAAATAATAATGTCGTCTAAGTAGACCAGACAATCCTTAAAAATTAAATCTTCTAAGAGATTGTTCATTGCAACGTTGGAACGTTGCAGGTGCATTCTTAAGACCAAATGGCATGCGAGTGTACTCGTAATGGCCATGTTTAGTCGAAAATGCGGTCTTGGGTATTGAACCAGGATCCATTTGGATTTGGTGGAAGCCTTTGGCTAGATCAATGGTTGTGAAATATTGAAATTTTCCAAGTTTGTCTAATATTTCATCCATGATCGGGATAGGGTATTTATCATTAATAGTTATTTCATTGAGATTGCGGTAATCTATGTCTAACCGGAACTTTTGCTTTCCAGATGCATCGTTTTTCTTTGGAACGATTATTACTGGTGAGCAGTAAGGTGATTTGGATTTACGTATGATATTTTGTTTTATCATATCGCTTATTTGTTTATTTACTTCCTCATCGTATATTTGAGGATATTTGTATGGACGCTTGTAAATTGGGTCCTCATGTTTTGTTAGAATTTCGTGTTTAATTGTACTAGTTAAAGTTAAATTGTCACCTTCATGGTACTGGATATCACGAAATTCATGTAAAACTTTTTGAATTTTTTCTTTTTCTTCTGAGTTTAGGTACTCTAGCCTAAGCTCATTGTTTTCTATTAATTCGTTATTAATAGCGAAGTTAAAAGGTCTGTCTTCTGTTGAGGATGGATCAAGGCACTCTTGTGCGGTCATGTCCTCTTCGACCTCTTCGTCATTATATCTAAAACAAAAGCTAATTTCTCCTAAGGTTACGGATCCTTGTGCATAGTCTATTTTTGCTTGACATGCTTCAAGGTATTCTCTCCCAATCAGAACATCATAATGCTCTGAGAAGTCCTGAATATAGAATTTTTGTTTACTCGGACAAGTTTTGCTTGCTCCTAATCGTATTCTTTGCTTTAATTCAATAACACCATTTATGGTGTGCGCCTTTAATGTTTCGTTGTAAACTGGAAAATGAAAGCGGTTTGTTTTCATAAGATTTATGGTTGAACCTGTGTCAATGATACATTTTAGAACTTCGTCATTTATAATCAATTTTATGAATGGATTTCTTCTGTTTGTTCCGTGGCTTGCTGATGAAAATTTTCGGATGTATCCATTTTCATCTGCCCACTGTTGCTATCTCTTTGACGTTTAGTCGGAGGGTTTGGCGCATTCAAGCGTGAATGGGACTGATTTTGATAGTTTAAAGGATTTTGGGATCTACTTTGACTTAATTTCTGTTGGAACTCGTGGTGAGCTTTCTGATTGTCTTCGGACTGATTGTGCTGTTTATTTTGTACGTGATAACTCTGATTCGTGTTGGAATGGCCACTTGAGTTAGCATTTTGCTGATAATTTCCCATGTTCCTTCGATTGTTATTTTGATTTCCCTGAACATTATTATTTTTAGGTGTTTCTTTAACGCTTTTTTCATATAATATCTCGGGTTAGATAAAGGTGTAGGATGTAATCGATTCTTTTAATGAAAGCGTTGAGACTTTCCGTTGATCCGTCAAAGCTTGGCACCTGTTTAAGTTGTGAAAGGGCCTGGTTGAGGTGTTGTTCTGATAATTCCATGGTCATCTTGGTGTAATACACTTTTTTTTTCGTTAGATGATAATCTTTGTTTTTAAATAGTTTTGAGTTTGTAGGTTTGAACTCTATTGTTCTTTTATTTTGCACTTTTATTTTAGATTATAGTTTGTGATTACTTGTTTAAATGTTTTTTTTTTTTCGTGTGTGTGTCTTAAAAAGACCCAGTAATAATGTATTGCAGGGATCAAACGATATGCAAAGCCAGTCGTTATTAACTGTAGTAGCTTTATTGCCCAAAGGGTCAATATTATTAGGCTACTAGTGACCCGAAGGTTCTTGTGCGGATACGTATTCGAGAATATGTTTATTACACTCCGACAACACTTTCGGTCGCGATTGTGCTTTAGATCTGGGAATTAATTATCCTTTAGCGATCTTTACTTTTTCCCGACGTATCCTACCGGCTGCGCCAATTAAGTTTTACACGTTAGGTTACTATAAAAAAATATATTTCAATTTATTATTTTCACTTAACGGCTACTTTTGTTGAGTACATTCAGATTTGCTTCCCGAATATGAACTAATTTATCTAACTGTTGCGGTCGCTTAGCAAACTTCGCTTTAAGAGAGTTTGAGTCAAAATTGAGTGAAGTTTGAGCTGCGTCAGCAATTATGTGTGGGATAGTGCTCTGATGGGAACATTGACAGTGCCGTGATATTTAGGGTGAATTGTTTATGTCTACCAAAGGGGGACAGTTTGATCTTAACCAATGTCGATGTCATCACCGTGCTCTTTGTTATACTTGTGCTTAAGTGCTAAGTTATGTTAAAGGGTGGGTGCGACTATGGATATGTCACTATATATATATTTTAAAAATATATATATATATATATATATATATATATATGCTACAAGTGGTCAACGTGGGACTGCTGACTTAGCTCATAAGCGGATGCTCATATAACACGCTCACTTGAAATGGTTTTGTTTGTGTACTGCAACAATGTGTTGCTGATATATTTATGCTTAACCGATGTTACTTTATTGGTACAGTGCACCCCTAATATATGCACATACTACATCTCACACCTTTTGAAAAATAACGTAACTAAGTGCAGTTATTTTACATAAATTTATTTTATATCAAACTTATTTTTTTTTTTTTCAATTTGACGATTTGTTATATTTGTAATGTATTTATAATGTATTTAGTGTATTTCAATTTTTTTTTAATATATATATATATAATTAAGTTTTACACGTTTAGTTACTATAAAAAAATATATTTCTATTTATTATTTTCACTAACGGCTACTTTTGTTGAGTACATTCAGATTTGCTTCCCGAATATGAACTGATTTATCTAACTGTTGCGGTCGCTTAGCACACTTCGCTTTGAGAGAGCTTGAGTCGAAATTGAGTGAAGTTTGAGCTGCGCCAGCAATTATGTGTGGGATAGTGCCCAGATGGGAAAATTGACAGTGGCGTGATATTTAGGGTGAATTGTTTATGTCTACCAAAGGGGGACAGTTTGATCTTAACCAATGTCTATGTCATCACCAGGCTCTTTGTTATACTTGTGCTTATGCTTATGTGCTAAGTTATATTTAAGGGTGGGTCCGACCAAAGACAATATAAACACTAAGATGAGTCTCGCCCATACATTTGAATGTGTCGCAAAATTTCTAGCCTGGCCTTTCATCTGGCCTTTGAGGCTTCGTAGGGCATGCCTACCGAATGCCGCAGTCGCGGCTTGCTGATGCTGACACGAGCTACGAAGTTAGTTGCCAGCCTGCCTTCAGCAAAGCTGGTCGATGCTGCCTTGCGTCGCTTCGTTTTCGAAGTACATTGAGCGAAAAATTTTAGAACTTATGATCGACGCAAAGTGCTTGTGCTTTATCCTTGAAATGCATGCTTTACTTAAATGATATATTACCCTAGATATTAACGAATAATTTTACAGGAAAATTTAAAAACTTATATAATTTTTACACAAGGCGCTTCTTGCGCAATAACTATGTTAAGAAAATAGCACACATAGATTGATTTCACTTTTCTTTTTGGACAGTGTATGTTCGAGAAAGGTTCTTGTCTCAGCCAATAGCGAGCGTGCACCTTTGGTTGTATGCGTGAATTATACATGCATAAGAACTATAAAGTATGTATGTATGTGTTGTTATTCACTGCTCTGGCTTAAGCTGGCAAGAAATTAATTTTGTTAGTTTTGTAGCTCAGATCAAGACCTTTCCCAAATTTGTGTTGATATATGAATGCATTGTGTGTACTGAGGTTGGCTCCGCAGAAAATATGTATTTCTAAGTCGATGCAAATATTTACATTATTTCTTTAAATTTAATTAGTATTATTTTTATTCTCCAATTCAGAAATAAGAGAGTAGAAGAGAAAATACAATTACATTTCAAGTCGACTCGAAGGCCAAATTTAGTTATGATCCCAATATAATTATAATGGCCTCCTCGCGGTGTTCCCTGCGTACTTTGTTCTTTATAATTCGAACAAAATATAATACAACAAAATAAATAAAAATTAATTAAATGTATCTTTGAAAACAACAAATTTTATGTTGTATTACTTAAAAATAATAATAATAATAATAATAACAAATTACATATATGTATATTTGCATCGACTTAAAGATACAAATTTTTTTGTACGGAGCCAACCTCAGTCCACGAAATGCATTCATATATCAAAAGAAATTTTGGGTAGGTCGTGATCTGAGCTAAAAAACTAAGAAGATTGTTTCTTTGCCAGAGCAGTGGATAATAACACATTCAAATATGCTGTTATGCATGTATATTCACACGCATACAAACATAATTGCTTGCACGGCCCTCATAGAGCCGAAGCTGAGAGCAAATTATATTTTTAGCTTTTTCGTTCTCTCGGCTGTGAGAGCGCAATGCTACAGATTTCGTTTACGTTCTCAATTTTCAAAAAATCAAGCTGCATAGTACCATTTTGTTGTATGGCGTTACTCATCTTAGTGTTTATATTGTCTTTGGTGCGACGATGGATATGTCACTCCCCCAACCATTAGAAAAGTGCCTGTCCTCAGGTGTTTAAGTTTGGGTATAGTGTAATATTTTCTTCTTTTACAATTGGTGTATCTCCTATTATTGTAGGTGTTTCTTCTACTTTGGGTTTTTTATATTTCATAATTAATTTCTTAGGTATGCTTTTTAACTTATAAGTTAACTGTATTTAAGCATTAAACTTATTGATATGATTACAAATATGGTTATTGTAATTATCTGGAATACATTGTTAAATTTCGTGTGTTCATTTATAATTTGTTTAGTTTGTACAAACGAAAGTGGTTCTAATTTTATAACATCATTGCTTACGTAAATGCTTTGAGTATAATCTAACATATTGTTTATAATTGAAGTTTCATTAATTTGCAGTGAACAAATAAAGATTTTTATCATATTGTTTCCTTCTATTGTTATTTTGTTATTTATACAATTATGGTTTAATATAGTTTTTGGTAAATTCCAAGTTAAAATTATATTTGGTTCTATGTAGATGATTTAAAAATTTTGCAAAGTTGTAGTATAAGTGCATTCTGATGTTATTTGGTTTAAAATTCCTGTCAAACATTCATTATTAATTAATTTTTTTGTTTCTTTGCTTGAACTTTTTTGTCTTGGGTAAAATATTTTTCATGAGCTATTTCTGTCAAAATGTTATTATTATCATCCGGGTATGGAATTATTTCGAATACCAGGCTTTCTATTAACTCTCGAGGAATATGAGATATTACCAGTATTTCGTTTGTATCTGATTTAAACCAAGTGGAAGTTTTTGTATTCAACAATTTCTCAGAATTAACATGCAACAAATAGTCATGTTTTCGTAATTTCAGGTTAAAAATGACTAATCTTGTGAGCTGCATTCCCATCTTAATGCTTCTATATATTCTGTAAAGTGTTGTAAGTTAAATATGAGTATATCTAATTTCATTCCTTTTTGTTTCTCTTGATCTAGTTCGTTCATGATTTCTATTCCTTTGTTTATAGCTTTTATTATGTGATTTAATTCGTTAACCTGAACGCTGTTTTCTGCTAAGTTGCTTATTTTTTGTTCAATTTCTTTTTTCTTGATCTAATGTTCCAAATAAGTATTTATATACTGTTACTACTATGTTAACTAAACCCCTTTTGCTGCGTTTGGCTATTTTTAAGCCGTTTTTTTCTCTGTTTAATTTTTTTACTAAATATTCGATTTGTAAAATGTTATTAGATTCTTTACTTTGTTCAATTAAGTTGTTAAAAATTTCTTCGGTTTTTGTTATATTACCCGTTAAACAGTGGAATTCATAATCTGTCGGAATGTCTATGGTTCCTGTTTTAAATATGAGATAGCCGTTATGGGCTTTGATAGGATTAATTTCAATGCTTTGTGCATTTATATGGTTTACAGTTATTGATAGTAATATTATAATAGTTAGTTTAAGCTGGTGCTTGTATATTTTGATCGCTGTCTGTTGCTGACCTGTAATTGTTATATTTGATTAGTCTTCTTTTTCTTTATATACCCCGAACCCATTAAAAATGGGTATAAGGGTATATATAAGGGTATATTTGTGCGAAATCCAAATCTATGTAACAGGCAGAAGGAAGCATCTCCGACCCCATAAAGTATATATATTCTTGATCAGCATCAATAGCCGAGTCAATCTAGCCATGTCCGTCTGTCTGTCCGTCCGTCCGTATGTATGAACGCAAGGATCTCAGAACCTATAAGAGCTAGAGACTTAAAATTATAGATTTAGATGCTCCTAGTTCCCGCGCAGATCGAGTTTGTTTCCGATAATCAATAACTTACTCCGTTTCCAAGCAATCGATAAAAATCGATATCGATATCCTGTTTATGGGCAATTTTGGTAAATAATAAGAGCTAGAGTCACCAAACTTGACATTAGCTTCTAAAATAGAATATATATATGCATTTGATGTTGGAAGAAGAGGGTTCAGGGTATACCCTAGTTGGGAGCTTCCGACTAGAACCTCTTACTTGTTTAATTTAAGTGTACATGGAATGAAACCAAATAATCCTAGAAATGATTTAATTTCTTTTGTGGTTTTTGGAATTTGGAATTTGACAATTGCTTGTATCTTGTTGGGATTTGGTTTTATACCCTCAGTTGTGATGATGTGACCGAGAAATTCAGTTTCTTTTCTCATAAACTCGCATTTATCCAACTGTAGTTTTAAGTTAGCTTCTCTAAGCTTCTTAAATACCTTTTGTAGCGACAAAATGTGTTCCTACAATGAAGTGGAAAAAATAATAATGTCGTCTAAGTAGACCAGACAATCCTTAAAAATTAAATCTTCTAAGAGATTGTTCATACAACGTTGGAACGTTGCAGGTGCATTCTTAAGACCAAATGGCATGCGAGTGTACTCGTAATGGCCATGTTTAGTCGAAAATGCGGTCTTGGGTATTGAACCAGGATCCATTTGGATTTGGTGGAAGCCTTTGGCTAGATCAATGGTTGTGAAATATTGAAATTTTCCAAGTTTGTCTAATATTTCATCCATGATCGGGATAGGGTATTTATCATTAATAGTTATTTCATTGAGATTGCGGTAATCTATGTCTAACCGGAACTTTTGCTTTCCAGATGCATCGTTTTTCTTTGGAACGATTATTACTGGTGAGCAGTAAGGTGATTTGGATTTACGTATGATATTTTGTTTTATCATATCGCTTATTTGTTTATTTACTTCCTCATCGTATATTTGAGGATATTTGTATGGACGCTTGTAAATTGGGTCCTCATGTTTTGTTAGAATTTCGTGTTTAATTGTACTAGTTAAAGTCAAATTGTCACCTTCATGGTACTGGATATCACGAAATTCATGTAAAACTTTTTGAATTTTTTCTTTTTCTTCTGAGTTTAGGTACTCTAGCCTAAGCTCATTGTTTTCTATTAATTCGTTATTAATAGCGAAGTTAAAAGGTCTGTCTTCTGTTGAGGATGGATCAAGGCACTCTTGTGCGGTCATGTCCTCTTCGACCTCTTCGTCATTATATCTAAAACAAAAGCTAATTTCTCCTAAGGTTACGGATCCTTGTGCATAGTCTATTTTTGCTTGACATGCTTCAAGGTATTCTCTCCCAATCAGAACATCATAATGCTCTGAGAAGTCCTGAATATAGAATTTTTGTTTACTCGGACAAGTTTTGCTTGCTCCTAATCGTATTCTTTGCTTTAATTCAATAACACCATTTATGGTGTGCGCCTTTAATGTTTCGTTGTAAACTGGAAAATGAAAGCGGTTTGTTTTCATAAGATTTATGGTTGAACCTGTGTCAATGATACATTTTAGAACTTCGTCATTTATAATCAATTTTATGAATGGATTTCTTCTGTTTGTTCCGTGGCTTGCTGATGAAAATTTTCGGATGTATCCATTTTCATCTGCCCACTGTTGCTCTCTCTTTGACGTTTAGTCGGAGGGTTTGGCGCATTCAAGCGTGAATGGGACTGATTTTGATAGTTTAAAGGATTTTGGGATCTACCTTGACTTAATTTCTGTTGGAACTCGTGGTGAGCTTTCTGATTGTCTTCGGACTGATTGTGCTGTTTATTTTGTACGTGATAACTCTGATTCGTGTTGGAATGGCCACTTGAGTTAGCATTTTGCTGATAATTTCCCATGTTCCTTCGATTGTTATTTTGATTTCCCTGAACATTATTATTTTTAGGTGTTTCTTTAACGCTTTTTTCATATAATATCTCGGGTTAGATAAAGGTGTAGGATGTAATCGATTCTTTTAATGAAAGCGTTGAGACTTTCCGTTGATCCGTCAAAGCTTGGCACCTGTTTAAGTTGTGAAAGGGCCTGGTTGAGGTGTTGTTCTGATAATTCCATGGTCATCTTGGTGTAATACACTTTTTTTTTCGTTAGATGATAATCTTTGTTTTTAAATAGTTTTGAGTTTGTAGGTTTGAACTTTATTGTTCTTTTATTTTGCACTTTTATTTTAGATTATAGTTTGTGATTACTTGTTTAAATGTTTTTTTTTTTCGTGTGTGTGTCTTAAAAAGACCCAGTAATAATGTATTGCAGGGATCAAAAGATATGCAAAGCTAGTCGTTATTAACTGTAGTAGCTTTATTGCCCAAAGGGTCAATGTTATTAGACTACTAGTGACCCGAAGGTTCTTGTGCGGATACGTGTTCGAGAAAATCTTTGTTACACACCGACAACAATTTCGGTCGCGATTGTGCGTTTGATCTGGGAATTAATTATTCTTTAGTCGATCTAGCCATGTCCGTCTGTCTGTCTGTTCGTCTGTCCGTATGTATGAACGCAAGGATCTCAGAACCTATAAGAGCTAGAGACTTGAAATGATGTAGGTGCTCCTAGTGTCCGCGCAGATCGCGCTTGTTTCCGATAATCGATAACGTACTCCGTTTCCAAGCAATCGATAAAATCGGTAAATAATAAGAGCTAGAGTCACCAAATTCTACATATAGCTTCTAAAATAGAATATATATATGCATTTGATGTTGGAAGATGAGGGTTTAGGATATACCCTAGTCGGTAACACCCGAGTCTTACTTGTTTTTTCATGAAACGTTTCACTGAATATATTTTTTTTAGCCTATCCTTATGTACTTTTTGTTTCATATCTTTACTATCTTTAATAAAAATGTTGTTATTATCTTCTATTTTCTCTACTATTTATAGTCCTAAATATACTGGGTCTTATTTGTGCCCTGTTTCGTTTCATATGAGTACTTTTCCTCCTACTTTTATTTCAAATTTTTTTGTCTTCATCATTTGCTAATTTCCTATAAGCCTCGGCTTTTCCTAACATAATTCTAGCTCTTATTTATGCTATTTCTAATCTAAACTTTATTTCCTTAAAGTAGTCATCTAAATTATAAATAAGTAGTATTTATGTAATTAGTTTTGTTTATGTCCATGAACTGTTTTGGTAGTCTGCCAAGATATTTCGAATGAACAATACTCATGCGTTGCTAATGGTGTCGTCTTGAAGCAATAATTGAAATATTGAATCTTGAAATCCCAGTCAGTTTTGTCCGCAGAGATGTATGAACGAATGTATTCATTAAATGTTCGATGACTTCGTTCTATTGTCCCTAATGTTTGATGATGATATGCAGTAGAGGTGAGATTCTTGATCTTCATATACTTGCATAAATCAGTTAAAATCTGGTTTTTATACTCTGTTCCCATGTCCGAGTTGAACGTCTTCATTGGACCAAACTTGAGTATAAAATTTTCGATTATAGCTTTTGCGACATTATTTGCACTTTTGCTTTTTATTGGAATGGCTACAAAATATTTGGTAAGGTCACATATTAATGTGACTATGAATTCATTGCCATTTTCCGATTTAGGTAGCGGACCAACTGTGTCCACTATCACTATATCGAAGCATTCATAGGTGTTTCTGTGAGAGTCAAAGGAGTTTTTGTGTGTCTCTTTGTTTCAGACATTTGGCATTTTTGAAATCAACGTACGTACTCTTTTATATGCCGTGTCATATTTTTCCAGTAGTAGTGTTTTTTTTCGCTTGCGTTCTTATAATAATTTATTTTTAATATTTTATTTTTAAAAGAATCTATTGTTGAAACTGATTCAAAGATATTTTTGCTCGGTGCCACTTTGAGTTGGCTGATTTTTAATATACCGGCTCCTGTTTCAATCCTTTGGAAGAACTGACCTAAGTCGAGGATTCCAAGAGTATATAAACCGCTAACTTCAATTCTTGCGATTATTTATTTCCATGTTTAAATAAACATTTAGATTCTGTTATGCGCAAGGTCACTACTTTTCGTACTTCATCATTGGTAATGACTTCATGGGCTTAGATACATTTTTATGACTTTGCCTTGGCAGAAGTTCATAATTTTCTACTGTACAGTTTTTAGTTTGTCTACTTTGCCGCCTGGAAGTGACTTTCAGGACTCTATGTTGCATATCTTTGAGTTATTTTATATTTATACGCGAAAGTGCATCTGCTACGAAATTATCTTTCCCCTTTAGGTATTCTACTGTGAAGTCGTATTTTACAAGTTCTAAATGCATGCGAGTTAACTTCAAACTGGCATAAGTCATAGAAAAAAGATATGTCAATGGTCTGCGATCCGTTTTAATAGTAAAGTGTTTGCATAAATATATGGTCTAAAATGGGTAATTGCCCAATGAATTCCCGCTAACTCTTTTTCTGTTGTGCTCTTATTGCTTTCCCCTTTGGCAAATGAACAAGATGCATAAGCTTTTGGGAGCTGAATTCCGCCTGAGTTAGAACCGCTCAGCAAGCTTGTTACTAGCATCTGTTATAATGCAAAATTCTTTGCGAAAATCAGGATATTGTAATAATGTGGGGTGCATTAGTTTTTCCTTAATGTATTGGAATGCACATTCTTTTTACATAATCTAGTGAATAATCGGCGAAGTTTGTTATAAATCGACCATAATAATTGCAGAATGCTACAAATCATCTCGCGCTGTCCGCATCATGAAGGACAGGAAAATTTTTGATTACGTCAAATTTCTTGTCATCTGCCAATACTCCTTTGTCAGTGCATTTGTGACCTAAGAATGTCACTTCATGCATGAAAAATGAACGTTTTTCTGGATGCTACTTTAGGTTATATTACCTGCATACATTAGAAACATTAGTTAAGTTTTTAATCATTTGTTTTTCGAAACATTCTAGCACCATTAAGTCATCCATATAAAGGAATGCCTGAGAGGGCTCTGAACCCGAGAATGCTATAGTCATCATTCTCTGAAATGAATTTGGTGATATTTTAAGACCAAATGGTAATCGCGTGAAGCAATATGAGCTTGTTGAAAAAGATGTTATATTTCTTTTGGGGAATGGGAATTTATCTAAAAGTTTTTTGTTGATTTGGCGATAGTCAATTACTAATCGCCATTTCTTTTTTTCCGAATTTGGTAATGATTTGTTCGGAACTAAGAAGAGTGGACTGTTATACAGATGGTTCTACGATTTTGTCATTTATTAATTTCCCTACTTGTTTTTCAATTTTTTAGTGGCTATGCGGGCTTCTGTAGTTTTTAATATAAATGGGCTCATCATCTTTAAGTCTTAATGTTTGTTTATGAAAATGATTTGTCGCTATTGGTTCGGTTTCCAGTCCGAACACATCACTATACTTCGTGCATAATTCTGTTAGTTGACTTCTGAATTGTTCTGGAAAATGTGTGTTTAATTTTGAAAGTACTTGTTCGCTTCTATTTTCTCTATTAAGGTTTTTAATGTCATAATCTGTTAAGTTTTCATATTGAATTTTGTTTACTTTGACCAATTGGTCGAAATTAGTTGTGTTTAGAAGGCGAATGTATACATGTTTGGATGCTGCTATTGTATTTGCAACATAAATTATTATATAAATTAAAATGTATTTCTTGATTAGGAACAAATATATAATCATTTACTGTATTAATGTCTATTTTTGGAATTATTTGGGATATGGCTGGCAGAAGAACTGTATTGTTGCCAGCACTATATATTATAGGAGTATAAATAGGATAATTTTAACTTTGAAGTCTAATTATAAACCAGTCTTCACTTGGTTTGAAAACTAATTGACAATTGAATTTTTGAATAAAATTAATGGTTATTATTCCACCACATGGTATTGAAAAATCGGAATCCACTAAATGAAATTCGTGTGGAATATAATATTTTGTTGATTGTATTTCTATTGAGGTTGTTCCTACAGATTTTATTACACCTTGGCCTATGCCTTGGATGTTTATAATTTTTTCTTCTTGAATTTTAAAATTATCTGAGTTTATTTTTAAAAGTGAGATATCTGCACCAGTATCTGTTAGCAATGTGAGTTTATTTTGAGTTGAACGATTATAAATTATAACCTCGGCCTCTTCCACGATTTTAGCCTCGTCTTCCTCCACGGTTATTGTAATTATTGTTATTGTTGTTGTTACCGCCTCGGTTGTAATTGTTGTGGTTGTAAGTACTGCCACGATTTATAACTCCACTATTATTGTTGTTTGCGCCTCGTCGATAATACAGGACAGTGTTACTTGGACCTGTTATCTCCGTGAAGCTATTGAGAAATTTGGAAACGCCATCATTCATATTTGTGAATGTGCCTGCCTGCATGATAAGTTTTACTTTATCAAATGAAGAGTTTTGGGTCATAGCTTTTATAGCTGTTGTAGTGCTGTATTTGTTTGCAAGTGGTTGGTTTAGACCTTCACTAATATAGGCGCCTTCAAGGACCTTTGCCAGTTTTTTCACCTCTTGGGTGAATTGGTTAGCCGTTTTATTTTTCTGTTGCAGATTTAGAAGCTTAGCAGATACAACTTCTACCGATTCTCCTTTTACTGCATTTGATAGTTGCGTAATGAAATTGTCTGCTCATTACTTAATAAATTTCTCTCATGGCCTTTTAGCTTTGTTTTAATAAGGCTTATGGCTGTTAGCTCATGTGTGCCTTTTAAGGTTTCTAATAGATTTAAAGAATCTAGAAAACTTTGTAGATTTTCCGGCTTACCGTTAAATTCTGGTATTAGAGATGTGGCTAGCTTGATAAAGTCTACAACTTGTTGTGCCATTTCAGAGATTGTTTTTATTTCTAGTTTGGTTTCGATTAAATTGCTTTTTTCTAGTGTTTCAATGTGACTATCCGATTCAGCGTCGCTTGATCAAACCCCGCTAATTGATTTAGACTTTCTGGCACGTTGATCTGAATATGTCGCCTATTGATGACAGTAATCAATCTTATGTTTGGGTATTTTATTACCCTTAAGCATTTACTATTGTGCTCAGATGTGAATTTATTTTCATATCTATTTACTAAGGTAAAAATATTCCCTTACTAATATTACTACATGGTTTTTTAGTGTTTCCGCTTATATAACTGCATCTTTATTGGTGCATTTGTAAGATTTATCAAATTTGTAACGAAATGCGTCAATATGTTTCGAAATTTCGTTCCATTTCATTCTTTTACTGGACTTTTCTTACTTTTGTAAGCGTATTAACCATGTAGTTGCTATACCTAAATATGGGTCTTCTTTTTCTGTCAATTTTACCCTGATATATAGTAGTATTGAAAGTATCATTGCCTTTTCTACTATATAGAAGTGAATAAGTGGGACACAGATTTCTATTTTTCCCTTATTCATTTTTTATATCTTATCTAAATTATTTACCCTACTCATGTATCTTTTCTTAATAATTTTATTATGCTTAACATAGATTGTAAGCAGAAATTGTAAAACTGACACTATCGTGATAATTAATAACAGGGTCCACAACGATTTTATATCGTCTGTGTGATCAATTATCCTGACGTTGTTTACAACGTTGGCAGTATTGTCTTTTGCCTCACTAGAATCACTAAACCATCCCATTATGTAATTCAATTGTTTTTATATATATTCAATGAGAAAAATAAATTTTTTTTACGTTCATGAAAGAAAACATGAGGTTTTTTATTAAAAATTTTTATTTTGCCTAATATATTAATTGTAGAATTACGTACAGAAAGATAAATATTTTCTTCTTTCAAAATCAAAAATAAATTTTTGGGTAATAATTTGTATGGAATATTTTTTTTTTTTAATTTATCATTTGTCAAATATTTTATTGCAGCTGAATATATAAATACCCAGCGACGGAGACATGAAAATATTAGTTGTTGGCTCACATTTCGGTTTACAATTAATTTGTTTTTGTTTTTTTTTTTTTTTTTGTAAATTCTCCAATCACATTTGTTAGTGTAAGGCCTATCAGTGTTTCGTATTCACTCTCCGTCCACCCCTTTTGTGCTTTGGTAGAACTCTCTTTCCTTGTTTCTATTGTGAGAGCGTGGTCTCTTGCAACGTCGCCAAATCCCTTTGCTTAACGGGAGCAGCCTCTTCCACTTCAACGTTGCTCATTTACTTTTCGGTATCTGCAGCTGCTGTCCGGGGCCTATGCGCTCAAGCAGTGCCAGTGCTGGTCATCGCACAGGCTGTCTTTTGTTTACTCGTTCGTGTCATCTATTCAGTTACCTCTGTTGTTGTTTTCTCGGTTGTTGTTTTTAATTCAGATTCTGTTGCTGTCACTTTCGAATTATAAGACATGTTGCACAGTGTTTATTGCAATTTTTGTTCATATTATTAATCAATCTTTGTTTTTGACGCACTCTCATTATGCACTATTATTAATATATTTTTTTTTTATTTTCCGCACAACAATTTCAACATTTTAATTTTTATACCCTGAACCCATTAAAAATGGGCATAAGGGTATATTGTATTTGAGCGAAATCCAAATGTATGTAACAGGCAGAAGGAAGCATCTCCGACCCCATAAAGTATATATATTCTTGATCAGCATCAATCGTCGAGTCGATCTAGCCATCCGTCCGTCTGCCTGTCCGTCCGTCCGTGCGTATGTATGAACGCAAGGATTTCAGAACATATAAGAGCCAGAGACTTGAAATTTTAGATGTAAGTGCTCCTAGTTCTCGCGCAGATCGAGTTTATTTTCGATAAACGATAACTTACTCTGTTTCCAAGCAATCGATAAAAATATATCGATATCGATATCCTGTTTTTTGGGCAATTTTGGTAAATAATAAGAGCTAAAGTCACCAAACTTGACATATAGCTTTTAAAATGAAATATATATATGCATTTGATGTTGGAAGGAGAGGGTTCAGGGTATCCCCTAGTCGGGAGCTCCCGACTAGAACCTCTTAAAACCACCAGCAACTAATGTTGATGCGCCACTAGAACCAGGTGGCAATCAAATCGGAATCCGATTAATCTTTGTGCCCTTATATTCTTTGACTATTAATTGTTCCGGCCAAGACTCTTATCAATAAATGTTAGTAAATATTTCTGGCGGAACACTTATTATAAAGGATGCAATATACCTTTTATATGCGAACTTCAATTTTTACACCGTTATACCTGTGGCTTGAATTTTTGCCTGTACGAAGGCTTTACCCTCTTCTGATGAGGAAATGAGGTGCAAGCCTTGAAACAAATATGTGTCTCTTTGGTTGAACACCCACTTGAGGCTTAGGCGCCACAGGTATCAGTGGTACCTATAACAGCCGGTGGCTTGGACGACGTACCTTCTAGCGACTGTTGTAAATTTAACTGTTGGCGTTGCGCTTTCGGAACATCTACGACAGCTGACGACACGGATAATTGACTAGTTTTTCTCGTGCCGATGTCACACACTTCGGGAGAGAATCAGAATCTACAGTTGCTGTAATCGGTGTTGTAGGCTACTGAATTGCAGTTGGAGCCTGAAGGTTAATCGGGAACTGCAAATTACAAGGAGTGGGTGCGTTTTAGGCCCAGGAGATTCATCCAACTGTTTTAGGCTGTTAAATTGGGTATCTAGGGCTGTGGACTGATCGTTTAGTTTAAGTAAACTAACAATCAGACCCCTAAAGCCTTTCTTGGTCTGACGCATAAACGAACGCATTTCACCATCAATCTCCCTACACGAGACGCAATAATGGTGCAAGCCATTTCGTTTGGCAATAAATTCTTTTGATATAAAGCCTTAGTACCCAACCAGGCTTGGCGAAATACCACCTAAGTTAACGAATATCAGCTAACTAACCAACTGAATCTCTGAGCAGGGAAGATCAAGGCGGCAACAGAAAGTTTCAGTCCGATGGTGATGACCAATCGATATTTGGAAAATCAAAGTGCCCATGAATAACAAAAGGATCCCTATCAAAAAATAAGGAAGAGATAGACTTAATAGCATTAAGAAGTTAAATAGAGGGGGTATATATGAACATGAAATAGAGATAAAGATAGAGGGCTTTGTCGAAAAGAGCGTTTCTCTTAATGGTATTGATTTTTAATACTATACTAAGGATACACTACTTTCCAATCAGATGGCGGCTGGCGAGAATATTGATGATCCATAAGCCTTGCAAACCTGAGGATGACTCCGTGTCTTACCAACCAATCAGTCTTCTTACTCCGTTACTTACTCCGTTTCCAAACAATCAACAAAAGTCGATATCGATATCCTGTTTATTGGGCAATTTTGGTAAATAATAAGAGCAAGAGTCACCAAACTTGACATAGCTTCTAAAATAGAATATATTTATGAATTTGATGTTGAAGAAGAGGGTGCAGGGTATTCCCTAGTCTGGAGCTCCCGATTATCGATCTGCGCGGGCACTAGGAGCACCTACATCGAATATTTCAAGCTCTTGCTCTTATAGGTTCTGAGATCCTTGCGTTCGTACAAACGGACGGATGGACGGACGGACGGACAGACGGACATGGCATGAACGACACGGCTCTTGATGCTGATCAAGAATATATGTTCTTTGTGGGGTCGAAGATGCTTTCTTCTGCCTGTTACATACATTTGGGTTTTGCTCAAATACAATATACCCTTATGCCCATTTTTAATGGGTTCAGCGTTTAAAGAAAAATTATCAACAATGCAAATATTTTAAGACAAAAAGAAAAAAAGGAAAATATGTAAGATTAAAACGATAATGAAATATAAAAATGACAAACGTAGCATAACGAAATTTAAGCTTTACGATTCGTAAGAGACCCTCCAAAGTAAAAAAAAGGAAGCCACTGGTTTTCAAATGAAAAACAATCAAGAGAAAATATAGAATAAAACAAACTTACACAAATTTAATGGCTAATGAACGTAATTTGATTAGATCTCCAAGTAGACAAATACCAGTAAAGCGGACATAGCATAAACAGACTACAATAATGACATCTTGGCTTACAAAATAGAGACTGACCAGATAATAACAGCCACAGTAAGCCAAATTTTGGCGTAACAATTGCCAACATTAGTAAAGGAGTTAGTTAACGCATCCAGAGAATTAGATGATGTAGATGACCAAAAGACAATTCAGATTTAGAATTTGAACGATTTGAACAGAAATGTAAGTGCCCCTAGTTCCCGCGCAGATCGAGTTTATTTTCGATAATCGCTAACTTACTCCATTTCCAAGCAATCGATAAAAATTTATCGATATCGATATCCTGTTTTTTGGGCAATTTTGGTAAATAATAAGAGCTAAAGTCACCAAACTTGACATATAGCTTCTAAAATAAAATATATATATGCATTTGATGTTGGAAGAAGAGGGTTCAAGGTATCCCCTAGTCGGGAGCTCCCGACTAGAACCTCTTACCAAAACCACTGTCACGGTCGCCATGAGATAGATTCAAATAGTTTAATACACGGGCACGTCTGTGCCGTTTGAATTTAGTTTTTAGAATGTTTTATTCAATATATTCTTATGCCTAGGGCCGCATAGCTGCGCTGCCGGTTACGCCAGCAGCGGAGCGGCTTCATACATATTTTGTCTTATCAGCAGTATCGGGAGAGAGAGAGTCTTACGTACATATATGAATATATATATATATATATATATATATATATATATATGCTACAAGTGGTCAGCGTGGGACTGCTAACTTAGCTTAGCTCATAAGCGGGTGATCATATTACACGCTCACTTGAAATGGTTTTGTTTATGTACTGCAACAATGTGTTGCTGATATATTTATGCTTAACCGATGTTACTTTATTGGTACAGTGTACCCTCAATATATGCACATACTACACTCCTTCTCCGATACGGAAAGCTCGGTCACATCTATAAGTGGTGTATTTAGCGGTGAAAATTGAAGAGTCTGAGATGTCGGGCCTTAGCCGGGGCTTACTTAAAGCAATAATTTTAAAATTAAATGCAAGAGAATCTAAATACATGTTAACGATCTTAGACTTAAGACCTCTATCTTTCTGGTAGGCAAGCTCGAAGGAAGAATTTAGTTTTTTGACGCAACTAGAGTTGATGCGCCACTAGAACCAGGTGGCAATAAAAACGGAGTCCAATTAATCTTTTTGGCCTTATATTCTTTGACTATTAAGTGTTCCGGCCAAGACTCTTATAAACAAATGTTAGTAAATATTTCTGGCGGAACAATTATTATAAAGGATGCAATATATATCTTCCATAGGAGAACTTTAATTTCTACACCGTTTCACCTGTGGTTGAATTTTTGCCTGTACAAAGGCTTCACCATCATCTGATGAGCAAGTGGGGGGCAAGCCAAGAAACAAAAATATGTCCCTTCGGGTGAACACCCACTTGAGGCTTAGGCGCCACAGGTAGGACAGTGAAAACAATTTTAGCAGTGGTACCTAAAACATGAACAGGAAATAGAGATAGAAAAACTTCCAAATGAAACTCTTACAGCCACCCACTCAATCTCTGAGATGGGAAGATCAATGCGTTCCGACGAAAAAGCAGACTCGACAGCTATGAGTACTCCTTCTCCAATACGGGAAGCTCGATCACGAAGAGTCTGAGATGTCCGGATTTAGCCGGGGCTAAGTAAAAACAATTATTTAAAAATTAAAAGTAATTAATGTTGATGCGCCACTAGAACCAGGTGGCAATCAAATCGGAATCCGATTAATCTGTTTGTCCTTATATTCTTTGACTATTAATTGTTCCGGCCAAGACTCTTATCAATAAATGTTAGTAAATATTTCTGGCGGAACACTTATTATAAACGATGCACCACCTAACTAACCAACTCAATCTCTGAGCAGGAAAGATCAAGGCGGCAACAGAAAGTTTCAGTCCGATGCTGATGACCAATCGATATTTGGATAACCAAAGTGCCCAAGGATAACTAAAGGATCCCTATCAAAAAATAAGGAAGAGATAGACTTAATAGCATTAAGAAGTTATATAGAGGGGGTATATATGAACATGAAATAGAGATAGAGATAGAGGGCTTTGCCGAAAAGAGCGTTTCTCTTAATTGTATTGATTTTTAATACTATACTAAGGATACAGTACTTTCCAATCAGATGGCGGCTGACGAGAATATTAATGATCCATAAGCCTGGCAAACCTGAGGATGACCCCGTGTCATACCAACCAATCAGTCTTCTTACTCCGTTACTCCGTTACTTACTCCGTTTCCAAACAATCGACAAAAATCGATATCGATATCCTGTTTATTGGGCAATTTTGGTAAATAATAAGAGCTAGCGTCACCAAACTTGACATCGGGAGCTCCCGATTAGCAGAAAAAAACTCGATCTGCGCGGGCACTAGGAGCACCTACATCGAAAATTTCAAGCTCTAGCTCTTATAGGTTCTGAGATCCTTGCGTTCATACAAACGGACGGATGGACGGACGGACGGACAGACGGACATGGCATGAACGACACGGCTCTTGATGCTGATCAAGAATATGTGTTCTTTGTGGGGTCGAAGATGCTTTCTTCTGCCTGTTACATACATTTGGGTTTTGCACAAATACAATATACCCTTATGCCCATTTTTAATGGGTTCAGCGTTTAAAGAAAAATTATCAACAATGCAAATATTTTAAAACAAAAAGAAAAAAAGGAAAATATGTAAGATTAAAACGATAATGAAATATAAAAATGACAAACGTAGCATAACGAAATTTAAGCTTTACGATTCGTAAGAGACCCTCCAAAGTAAAAAAAAGGAAGCCACTGGTTTTCAAATGAAAAACAATCAAGAGAAAATATAGAATAAAACAAACTTACACAAATTTAATGGCTAATGAACGTAATTTGATTAGATCTCCAAGTAGACAAATACCAGTAAAGCGGACATAGCATAAACAGACTACAATAATGACATCTTGGCTTACAAAATAGAGACAGACCAACATTAGTAAAGGAGTTAGTTAACGCATCCAGAGAATTAGATGATGTAGATGACCAAAAGACAATTGAGAATCAGAATTTGAACGATTTGAACAGAAATGTAAGTGCTCCTAGTTCCCGCGCAGATCGAGTTTATTTTCGATAATCGCTAACTTACTCCGTTTCCAAGCAATCGATAAAATATATCGATATCGATATCCTGTTTTTTGGGCAATTTTGGTAAATAATAAGAGCTAAAGTCACCAAACTTGACATATAAGTAGCTTCTAAACTAAAATATATATATGCATTTGATGTTGGAAGAAGAGGGTTCAAGGTATCCCCTAGTCGGGAGCTCCCGACTAGAACCTCTTATCAAAACCACTGTCACGGTCGTCATGAGATAGATTCAAATAGTTTAATACACGGGCACGTCTCTGCCGTTTGAATTTAGTTTTTAGAATGTTTTATTCAATATATTCTTATGCCTAAGGCCGCATAGCTGCGCTGCCGGTTACGCCAGCAGCGGAGCGGCTTCATACATATTTTGTCTTATCAGCAGTATCGGGAGAGAGAGAGTCTTACGTACATATATGAATATATATATATATATATATATATATGCTAAAAGTGGTCAGCGTGGGACTGCTAACTTAGCTTAGCTCATAAGCGGGTGATCATATTACACGCTCACTTGAAATGGTTTTGTTTATGTACAGCAACAATGTGTTGCTGATATATTTATGCTTAACCGATGTTACTTTATTGGTACAGTGTACCCTCAATATATGCACATACTACACTCCTTCTCCGATACGGAAAGCTCGGTCACATCTATAAGTGGTGTATTTAGCGGTGAAAATTGAAGAGTCTGAGATGTCGGGCCTTAGCCGGGGCTTACTTAAAGCAATAATTTTAAAATTAAATGCAAGAGAATCTAAATACATGTTAACGATCTTAGACTTAAGACCTCTATCTTTCTGGTAGGCAAGCTCGAAGGAAGAATTTAGTTTTTTGACGCAACTAGA
This sequence comes from Drosophila virilis, assembly GCF_030788295.1. Taxonomy (NCBI): domain Eukaryota; kingdom Metazoa; phylum Arthropoda; class Insecta; order Diptera; family Drosophilidae; genus Drosophila; species Drosophila virilis. The sequence goes on along the minus strand of NW_027212828.1, from coordinate 175,250 downwards.
GTTGATGCGCCACTAGAACCAGGTGGCAATAAAAACGGAGTCCAATTAATCTTTTTGGCCTTATATTCTTTGACTATTAAGTGTTCCGGCCAAGACTCTTATAAACAAATGTTAGTAAATATTTCTGGCGGAACAATTATTATAAAGGATGCAATATATATCTTCCATAGGAGAACTTTAATTTCTACACCGTTTCACCTGTGGTTGAATTTTTGCCTGTACAAAGGCTTCACCATCATCTGATGAGCAAGTGGGGGGCAAGCCAAGAAACAAAAATATGTCCCTTCGGGTGAACACCCACTTGAGGCTTAGGCGCCACAGGTAGGACAGTGAAAACAATTTTAGCAGTGGTACCTAAAACATGAACAGGAAATAGAGATAGAAAAACTTCCAAATGAAACTCTTACAGCCACCCACTCAATCTCTGAGATGGGAAGATCAATGCGTTCCGACGAAAAAGCAGACTCGACAGCTATGAGTACTCCTTCTCCAATACGGGAAGCTCGATCACGAAGAGTCTGAGATGTCCGGATTTAGCCGGGGCTAAGTAAAAACAATTATTTAAAAATTAAAAGCAATTAATGTTGATGCGCCACTAGAACCAGGTGGCAATCTAATCGGAATCCGATTAATCTGTTTGTCCTTATATTCTTTGACTATTAATTGTTCCGGCCAAGACTCTTATCAATAAATGTTAGTAAATATTTCTGGCGGAACACTTATTATAAACGATGCACCACCTAACTAACCAACTCAATCTCTGAGCAGGAAAGATCAAGGCGGCAACAGAAAGTTTCAGTCCGATGGTGATGACCAATCGATATTTGGATAACCAAAGTGCCCAAGGATAACTAAAGGATCCCTATCAAAAAATAAGGAAGAGATAGACTTAATAGCATTAAGAAGTTATATAGAGGGGGTATATATGAACATGAAATAGAGATAGAGATAGAGGGCTTTGCCGAAAAGAGCGTTTCTCTTAATTGTATTGATTTTTAATACTATACTAAGGATACAGTACTTTCCAATCAGATGGCGGCTGACGAGAATATTAATGATCCATAAGCCTGGCAAACCTGAGGATGACCCCGTGTCATACCAACCAATCAGTCTTCTTACTCCGTACTCCGTTACTTACTCCGTTTCCAAACAATCGACAAAAATCGATATCGATATCCTGTTTATTGGGCAATTTTGGCAAATAATAAGAGCTAGCGTCACCAAACTTGACATCGGGAGCTCCCGATTAGCAGAAAAAAACTCGATCTGCGCGGGCACTAGGAGCACCTACATCGAAAATTTCAAGCTCTAGCTCTTATAGGTTCTGAGATCCTTGCGTTCATACAAACGGACGGATGGACGGACGGACGGACAGACGGACATGGCATGAACGACACGGCTCTTGATGCTGATCAAGAATATATGTTCTTTGTGGGGTCGAAGATGCTTTCTTCTGCCTGTTACATACATTTGGGTTTTGCACAAATACAATATACCCTTATGCCCATTTTTAATGGGTTCAGCGTTTAAAGAAAAATGATCAACAATGCAAATATTTTAAGACAAAAAGAAAAAAAGGAAAATATGTAAGATTAAAACGATAATGAAATATAAAAATGACAAACGTAGCATAACGAAATTTAAGCTTTACGATTCGTAAGAGACCCTCCAAAGTAAAAAAAAGGAAGCCACTGGTTTTCAAATGAAAAACAATCAAGAGAAAATATAGAATAAAACAAACTTACACAAATTTAATGGCTAATGAACGTAATTTGATTAGATCTCCAAGTAGACAAATACCAGTAAAGCGGACATAGCATAAACAGACTACAATAATGACATCTTGGCTTACAAAATAGAGACTGACCTGATAATAACAGCCACAGTAAGCCAAATTTTGGCGTAACAATTGCCAACATTAGTAAAGGAGTTAGTTAACGCATCCAGAGAATTAGATGATGTAGATGACCAAAAGACAATTCAGATTTAGAATTTGAACGATTTGAACAGAAATGTAAGTGCTGCTAATTCCCGCGCAGATCGAGTTTATTTTCGATAATCGCTAACTTACTCCATTTCCAAGCAATCGATAAAAATTTATCGATATCGATATCCTGTTTTTTGGGCAATTTTGGTAAATAATAAGAGCTAAAGTCACCAAACTTGACATATAGCTTCTAAAATAAAATATATATATGCATTTGATGTTGGAAGAAGAGGGTTCAAGGTATCCCCTAGTCGGGAGCTCCCGACTAGAACCTCTTACCAAAACCACTGTCACGGTCGCCATGAGATAGATTCAAATAGTTTAATACACGGGCACGTCTGTGCCGTTTGAATTTAGTTTTTAGAATGTTTTATTCAATATATTCTTATGCCTAGGGCCGCATAGCTGCGCTGCCGGTTACGCCAGCAGCGGAGCGGCTTCATACATATTTTGTCTTATCAGCAGTATCGGGAGAGAGAGAGTCTTACGTACATATATGAATATATATATATATATATATATATATGCTACAAGTGGTCAGCGTGGGACTGCTAACTTAGCTTAGCTCATAAGCGGGTGATCATATTACACGCTCACTTGAAATGGTTTTGTTTATGTACTGCAACAATGTGTTGCTGATATATTTATGCTTAACCGATGTTACTTTATTGGTACAGTGTACCCTCAATATATGCACATACTACACTCCTTCTCCGATACGGAAAGCTCGGTCACATCTATAAGTGGTGTATTTAGCGGTGAAAATTGAAGAGTCTGAGATGTCGGGCCTTAGCCGGGGCTTACTTAAAGCAATAATTTTAAAATTAAATGCAAGAGAATCTAAATACATGTTAACGATCTTAGACTTAAGATCTCTATCTTTCTGGTAGGCAAGCTCGAAGGAAGAATTTAGTTTTTTGACGCAACTAGAGTTGATGCGCCACTAGAACCAGGTGGCAATAAAAACGGAGTCCAATTAATCTTTTTGGCCTTATATTCTTTGACTATTAAGTGTTCCGGCCAAGACTCTAATAAACAAATGTTAGTAAATATTTCTGGCGGAACAATTATTATAAAGGATGCAATATATATCTTCCATAGGCGAACTTTAATTTCTACACCGTTTCACCTGTGGTTGAATTTTTGCCTGTACAAAGGCTTCACCATCATCTGATGAGCAAGTGGGGGGCAAGCCAAGAAACAAAAATATGTCCCTTCGGGTGAACACCCACTTGAGGCTTAGGCGCCACAGGTAGGACAGTGAAAACAATTTTAGCAGTGGTACCTAAAACATGAACAGGAAATAGAGATAGAAAAACTTCCAAATGAAACTCTTACAGCCACCCACTCAATCTCTGAGATGGGAAGATCAATGCGTTCCGACGAAAAAGCAGACTCGACAGCTATGAGTACTCCTTCTCCAATACGGGAAGCTCGATCACGAAGAGTCTGAGATGTCCGGATTTAGCCGGGGCTAAGTAAAAACAATTATTTAAAAATTAAAAGCAATTAATGTTGATGCGCCACTAGAACCAGGTGGCAATCAAATCGGAATCCGATTAATCTGTTTGTCCTTATATTCTTTGACTATTAATTGTTCCGGCCAAGACTCTTATCAATAAATGTTAGTAAATATTTCTGGCGGAACACTTATTATAAACGATGCACCACCTAACTAACCAACTCAATCTCTGAGCAGGAAAGATCAAGGCGGCAACAGAAAGTTTCAGTCCGATGCTGATGACCAATCGATATTTGGATAACCAAAGTGCCCAAGGATAACTAAAGGATCCCTATCAAAAAATAAGGAAGAGATAGACTTAATAGCATTAAGAAGTTATATAGAGGGGGTATATATGAACATGAAATAGAGATAGAGATAGAGGGCTTTGCCGAAAAGAGCGTTTCTCTTAATTGTATTGATTTTTAATACTATACTAAGGATACAGTACTTTCCAATCAGATGGCGGCTGACGAGAATATTAATGATCCATAAGCCTGGCAAACCTGAGGATGACCCCGTGTCATACCAACCAATCAGTCTTCTTACTCCGTTTCCAAACAATCGACAAAAATCGATATCGATATCCTGTTTATTGGTCAATTTTGGTAAATAATAAGAGCTAGCGTCACCAAACTTGACATCGGGAGCTCCCGATTAGCAGAAAAAAACTCGATCTGCGCGGGCACTAGGAGCACCTACATCGAAAACTTCAAGCTCTAGCTCTTATAGGTTCTGAGATCCTTGCGTTCATACAAACGGACGGATGGACGGACGGACGGACAGACGGACATGGCATGAACGACACGGCTCTTGATGCTGATCAAGAATATATGTTCTTTGTGGGGTCGAAGATGCTTTCTTCTGCCTGTTACATACATTTGGGTTTTGCACAAATACAATATACCCTTATGCCCATTTTTAATGGGTTCAGCGTTTAAAGAAAAATGATCAACAATGCAAATATTTTAAAACAAAAAGAAAAAAAGGAAAATATGTAAGATTAAAACGATAATGAAATATAAAAATGACAAACGTAGCATAACGAAATTTAAGCTTTACGATTCGTAAGAGACCCTCCAAAGTAAAAAAAAGGAAGCCACTGGTTTTCAAATGAAAAACAATCAAGAGAAAATATAGAATAAAACAAACTTACACAAATTTAATGGCTAATGAACGTAATTTGATTAGATCTCCAAGTAGAAAAATACCAGTAAAGCGGACATAGCATAAACAGACTACAATAATGACATCTTGGCTTACAAAATAGAGACTGACCAGATAATAACAGCCACAGTAAGCCAAATTTTGGCGTAACAATTGCCAACATTAGTAAAGGAGTTAGTTAACGCATCCAGAGAATTAGATGATGTAGATGACCAAAAGACAATTCAGATTCAGAATTTGAACGATTTGAACAGAAATGTAAGTGCTGCTAGTTCCCGCGCAGATCGAGTTTATTTTCGATAATCGCTAACTTACTCCATTTCCAAGCAATCGATAAAAATTTATCAATATCGATATCCTGTTTTTTGGGCAATTTTGGTAAATAATAAGAGCTAAAGTCACCAAACTTGACATATAGCTTCTAAAATAAAATATATATATGCATTTGATGTTGGAAGAAGAGGGTTCAAGGTATCCCCTAGTCGGGAGCTCCCGACTAGAACCTCTTACCAAAACCACTGTCACGGTCGCCATGAGATAGATTCAAATAGTTTAATACACGGGCACGTCTGTGCCGTTTGAATTTAGTTTTTAGAATGTTTTATTCAATATATTCTTATGCCTAGGGCCGCATAGCTGCGCTGCCGGTTACGCCAGCAGCGGAGCGGCTTCATACATATTTTGTCTTATCAGCAGTATCGGGAGAGAGAGAGTCTTACGTACATATATGAATATATATATATATATATATATATGCTACAAGTGGTCAGCGTGGGACTGCTAACTTAGCTTAGCTCATAAGCGGGTGATCATATTACACGCTCACTTGAAATGGTTTTGTTTATGTACTGCAACAATGTGTTGCTGATATATTTATGCTTAACCGATGTTACTTTATTGGTACAGTGTACCCTCAATATATGCACATACTACACTCCTTTTCCGATACGGAAAGCTCGGTCACATCTATAAGTGGTGTATTTGGCGGTGAAAATTGAAAAGCACTTAAAGCAATTATTTTAAAATTAAATGCAAGAGAATCTAAATACATGTTAACGATCTTAGACTTTAGACCTCTATCTTTCTGGTAGGCAAGCTCGAAGGAAGAATTTAGTTTTTTGAAGCAACTAGAGTTGATGCGCCACTAGAACCAGCTGGCAATAAAAACGGAGTCCAATTAATCTTTTTGGCCTTATATTCTTTGACTATTAAGTGTTCCGGCCAAGACTCTTATAAACAAATGTTAGTAAATATTTCTGGCGGAACAATTATTATAAAGGATGCAATATATATCTTCCATAGGAGAACTTTAATTTCTACACCGTTTCACCTGTGGTTGAATTTTTGCCTGTACAAAGGCTTCACCATCATCTGATGAGAAAGTGGGGGGCAAGCCAAGAAACAAAAATATGTCTCTTTGCTTGAACACCCACTTGAGGCTTAGGCGCCACAGGTAGGACAGTGGGAACACTTTTAGCAGTGGTACCTAAAACATGAACATGACATAGAGATAGAAAAACTTCCAAATGAAACTCTTACAGCCACCCACTCAATATCTGAGATGGGAAGATCAATGCGTTCCGACGAAAAAGCAGACTCGACAAAGGCTTTACCCTCTTCTGATGAGAAAATGAGGAGCAAGCCTTGAAACAAATATGTGTCTCTTTGGTTGAACACCCATTTGAGGCTTAGGCGCCACAGGTAGCAGTGGTACCTATAACAGCCGATGGCCTGGATGACGTACCTTCTAGCGACTGTTGTAAATTTAACTGTTGGCGTCGCGCTTTCGGAACATCTACGACAGCTGACGACACGGATAATTGACTAGTTTTTCTCGTGCCGATGTCACACACTTCGGGAGAGAATCAGAGTCTACAGTTGCTGTGTAATCGGTGTTGTAGGCTACTGAATTGCAGTTGGAGCCTGAAGGTTGATCGGGAACTGCAAATTACAAGGAGTGGGTTCGTTTTAGGCCCAGGAGATTCATCCAACAGTTTTAGGCTGTTAAATTGGGTATCCAGGGCTGTGGACTGATCGTTTAGTTTACGTAAACTAACAATCAGACCCCTAAAGCCTTTCTTGGACTGACGCATAAACGAACGCATTTCACCATCAATCTCCCTACACGAGACGCAATAATGGTGCAAGCCATTTTGTTTGGCAATAAATTCTTTTTATATAAAGCCTTAGGACCAAACCAATCTTGGCGAAATACCACCTTAGTTAACGAATATCACCTAACTAACCAACTCAATATCTGAGCAGGGAAGATCAAGGCAGCAACAGAAAGTTTCAGTCCGATGGTGATGACCAATCGATATTTGGAAAATCAAAGTGCCCATGGATAACTAAAGGATCCCTATCAAAAAATAAGGAAGAGATAGACTTAATAGCATTAAGAAGTTAGATAGAGGGGTTATATATGAACATGAAATAGAGATAGAGATAGAGGGCTTTGCCGAAAAGAGCATTTCTCTTAATTGTATACTATACTAAGGATGCAGATCGAGTTTATTTTCGATAATCGCTAGCTTACTCCGTTTCCAAGCAATCGATAAAAATATATCGATATCGATATCCTGTTTTTTGGGCGATTTTGGTAAATAAGAAGAGCTAAAGTCACCAAACTTAACATATAGCTTCTAAACTAAAATATATATATGCATTTGATGTTGGAAGAAGAGGGTTCAAGGTATCCCCTAGTCGGGAGCTCCCGACTAGAACCTCTTACCAAAACCACTGTCACGGTCGCCATGAGATAGATTCAAATAGTTTAATACACGGACTCGTCTGTGCCGTTTGAATTTAGTTTCTAGAATGCAACAATGTGTTGCTGATATATTTATGCTTAACCGATGTTACTTTATTGGTACAGTGTACCCTCAATATATGCACATACTACACTCCTTCTCCGATACGGAAAGCATGGTCACATCTATTGGTGGTGTATTTGGTGGTGAAAATTGAAGAGTCTGAGATGTCGGGCGTTAGCCGGGGCTTACTAAAAGCAATAATTTGAAAATTAAATGCAAGAGAATCTAAATACATGTTAACGATCTTAGACTTAAGACCTCTATCATTCTGGTAGGCAAGCTCGAAAGAAGAATTTAGTTTTTTGACGCAACTAGAGTTGATGCGCCACTAGAACCAGGTGGCAATAAAAACGGAGTCCAATTAATCTTTTTGGCCTTATATTCTTTGATTATTAAGTGTTCCGGCCAAGACTCTTATAAACAAATGTTAGTAAATATTTCTGGCGGAACAATTATTATAAAGGATGCAATATATATCTTCCATAGGCGAACTTTAATTTCTACACCGTTTCACCTGTGGTTGAATTTTTGCCTGTACAAAGGCTTCACCATCATCTGATGAGCAAGTGGGGGGCAAGCCAAGAAACGAAAATATGTCCCTTCGGGTGAACACCCACTTGAGGCTTAGGCGCCACAGGTAGGACAGTGAAAACAATTTTAGCAGTGGTACCTAAAACATGAACAGGAAATAGAGATAGAAAAACTTCCAAATGAAACTCTTACAGCCACCCACTCAATCTCTGAGATGGGAAGATCAATGCGTTCCGACGAAAAAGCAGACTCGACAGCTATGAGTACTCCTTCTCCAATACGGGAAGCTCGATCACGAAGAGTCTGAGATGTCCGGATTTAGCCGGGGCTAAGTAAAAACAATTATTTAAAAATTAAAAGCAATTAATGTTGATGCGCCACTAGAACCAGGTGGCAATCAAATCGGAATCCGATTAATCTGTTTGTCCTTATATTCTTTGACTATTAATTGTTCCGGCCAAGACTCTTATCAATAAATGTTAGTAAATATTTCTGGCGGAACACTTATTATAAACGATGCACCACCTAACTAACCAACTCAATCTCTGAGCAGGAAAGATCAAGGCGGCAACAGAAGGTTTCAGTCCGATGGTGATGACCAATCGATATTTGGATAACCAAAGTGCCCAAGGATAACTAAAGGATCCCTATCAAAAAATAGGGAAGAGATAGACTTAATAGCATTAAGAAGTTATATAGAGGGGGTATATATGAACATGAAATAGAGATAGAGATAGAGGGCTTTGCCGAAAAGAGCGTTTCTCTTAATTGTATTGATTTTTAATACTATACTAAGGATACAGTACTTTCCAATCAGATGGCGGCTGACGAGAATATTAATGATCCATAAGCCTGGCAAACCTGAGGATGACCCCGTGTCATACCAACCAATCAGTCTTCTTACTCCGTTACTCCGTTACTTACTCCGTTTCCAAACAATCGACAAAAATCGATATCGATATCCTGTTTATTGGGCAATTTTGGTAAATAATAAGAGCTAGCGTCACCAAACTTGACATCGGGAGCTCCCGATTAGCAGAAAAAAACTCGATCTGCGCGGGCACTAGGAGCACCTACATCGAAAATTTCAAGCTCTAGCTCTTATAGGTTCTGAGATCCTTGCGTTCATACAAACGGACGGATGGACGGACGGACGGACAGACGGACATGGCATGAACGACACGGCTCTTGATGCTGATCAAGAATATGTGTTCTTTGTGGGGTCGAAGATGCTTTCTTCTGCCTGTTACATACATTTGGGTTTTGCACAAATACAATATACCCTTATGCCCATTTTTAATGGGTTCAGCGTTTAAAGAAAAATTATCAACAATGCAAATATTTTAAAACAAAAAGAAAAAAAGGAAAATATGTAAGATTAAAACGATAATGAAATATAAAAATGACAAACGTAGCATAACGAAATTTAAGCTTTACGATTCGTAAGAGACCCTCCAAAGTAAAAAAAAGGAAGCCACTGGTTTTCAAATGAAAAACAATCAAGAGAAAATATAGAATAAAACAAACTTACACAAATTTAATGGCTAATGAACGTAATTTGATTAGATCTCCAAGTAGACAAATACCAGTAAAGCGGACATAGCATAAACAGACTACAATAATGACATCTTGGCTTACAAAATAGAGACTGACCAGATAATAACAGCCACAGTAAGCCAAATTTTGGCGTAACAATTGCCAACATTAGTAAAGGAGTTAGTTAACGCATCCAGAGAATTAGATGATGTATATGACCAAAAGACAATTCAGATTCAGAATTTGAACGATTTGAACAGAAATGTAAGTGCTGCTAGTTCCCGCGCAGATCGAGTTTATTTTCGATAATCGCTAACTTACTCCATTTCCAAGCAATCGATAAAAATTTATCGATATCGATATCCTGTTTTTTGGGCAATTTTGGTAAATAATAAGAGCTAAAGTCACCAAACTTGACATATAGCTTCTAAAATAAAATATATATATGCATTTGATGTTGGAAGAAGAGGGTTCAAGGTATCCCCTAGTCGGGAGCTCCCGACTAGAACCTCTTACCAAAACCACTGTCACGGTCGCCATGAGATAGATTCAAATAGTTTAATACACGGGCACGTCTGTGCCGTTTGAATTTAGTTTTTAGAATGTTTTATTCAATATATTCTTATGCCTAGGGCCGCATAGCTGCGCTGCCGGTTACGCCAGCAGCGGAGCGGCTTCATACATATTTTGTCTTATCAGCAGTATCGGGAGAGAGAGAGTCTTACGTACATATATGAATATATATATATATATATATATATATATATATATATATATATGCTACAAGTGGTCAGCGTGGGACTGCTAACTTAGCTTAGCTCATAAGCGGGTGATCATATTACACGCTCACTTGAAATGGTTTTGTTTATGTACTGCAACAATGTGTTGCTGATATATTTATGCTTAACCGATGTTACTTTATTGGTACAGTGTACCCTCAATATATGCACATACTACACTCCTTCTCCGATACGGAAAGCTCGGTCACATCTATAAGTGGTGTATTTGGCGGTGAAAATTGAAAAGCACTTAAAGCAATTATTTTAAAATAAATGCAAGAGAATTTAAATACATGTTAACGATCTAAGACTTTAGACCTCTATCTTTCTGGTAGGCAAGCTCGAAGGAAGAATTTAGTTTTTTGAAGCAACTAGAGTTGATGCGCCACTAGAACCAGCTGGCAATAAAAACGGAGTCCAATTAATCTTTTTGGCCTTATATTCCTTGACTATTAAGTGTTCCGGCCAAGACTCTTATAAACAAATGTTAGTAAATATTTCTGGCGGAACAATTATTATAAAGGATGCAATATATATCTTCCATAGGAGAACTTTAATTTCTACACCGTTTCACCTGTGGTTGAATTTTTGCCTGTACAAAGGCTTCACCATCATCTGATGAGAAAGTGGGGGGCAAGCCAAGAAACAAAAATATGTCTCTTTGCTTGAACACCCACTTGAGGCTTAGGCGCCACAGGTAGGACAGTGGGAACACTTTTAGCAGTGGTACCTAAAACATGAACATGACATAGAGATAGAAAAACTTCCAAATGAAACTCTTACAGCCACCCACTCAATATCTGAGATGGGAAGATCAATGCGTTCCGACGAAAAAGCAGACTCGACAAAGGCTTTACCCTCTTCTGATGAGAAAATGAGGAGCAAGCCTTGAAACAAATATGTGTCTCTTTGGTTGAACACCCATTTGAGGCTTAGGCGCCACAGGTAGCAGTGGTACCTATAACAGCCGATGGCCTGGATGACGTACCTTCTAGCGACTGTTGTAAATTTAACTGTTGGCGTCGCGCTTTCGGAACATCTACGACAGCTGACGACACGGATAATTGACTAGTTTTTCTCGTGCCGATGTCACACACTTCGGGAGAGAATCAGAGTCTACAGTTGCTGTGTAATCGGTGTTGTAGGCTACTGAATTGCAGTTGGAGCCTGAAGGTTGATCGGGAACTGCAAATTACAAGGAGTGGGTTCGTTTTAGGCCCAGGAGATTCATCCAACAGTTTTAGGCTGTTAAATTGGGTATCCAGGGCTGTGCACTGATCGTTTAGTTTACGTAAACTAACAATCAGACCCCTAAAGCCTTTCTTGGACTGACGCATAAACGAACGCATTTCACCATCAATCTCCCTACACGAGACGCAATAATGGTGCAAGCCATTTTGTTTGGCAATAAATTCTTTTTATATAAAGCCTTAGGACCAAACCAATCTTGGCGAAATACCACCTTAGTTAACGGATATCACCTAACTAACCAACTCAATCTCTGAGCAGGGAAGATCAAGGCGGCAACAGAAAGTTTCAGTCCGATGGTGATGACCAATCGATATTTGGAAAATCAAAGTGCCCATGGATAACTAAAGGATCCCTATCAAAAAATAAGGAAGAGATAGACTTAATAGCATTAAGAAGTTAGATAGAGGGGTTATATATGAACATGAAATAGAGATAGAGATAGAGGGCTTTGCCGAAAAGAGCATTTCTCTTAATTGTATACTATACTAAGGATGCAGATCGAGTTTATTTTCGATAATCGCTAGCTTACTCCGTTTCCAAGCAATCGATAAAAATATATCGATATCGATATCCTGTTTTTTGGGCGATTTTGGTAAATAAGAAGAGCTAAAGTCACCAAACTTAACATATAGCTTCTAAAATAAAATATATATATGCATTTGATGATGGAAGAAGAGGGTTCAAGGTATCCCCTAGTCGGGAGCTCCAGACTAGAACCTCTTACCAAAACCACTGTCACGGTCGCCATGAGATAGATTCAAATAGTTTAATACACGGACACGTCTGTGCCGTTTGAATTTAGTTTTTAGAATGCAACAATGTGTTGCTGATATATTTATGCTTAACCGATGTTACTTTATTGGTACAGTGTACCCTCAATATATGCACATACTACACTCCTTCTCCGATACGGAAAGCATGGTCACATCTATTGGTGGTGTATTTGGCGGTGAAAATTGAAGAGTCTGAGATGTCGGGCGTTAGCCGGGGCTTACTAAAAGCAATAATTTGAAAATTAAATGCAAGAGAATCTAAATACATGTTAACGATCTTAGACTTAAGACCTCTATCATTCTGGTAGGCAAGCTCGAAAGAAGAATTTAGTTTTTTGACGCAACTAGAGTTGATGCGCCACTAGAACCAGGTGGCAATAAAAACGGAGTCCAATTAATCTTTTTGGCCTTATATTCTTTGATTATTAAGTGTTCCGGCCAAGACTCTTATAAACAAATGTTAGTAAATATTTCTGGCGGAACAATTATTATAAAGGATGCAATATATATCTTCCATAGGCGAACTTTAATTTCTACACCGTTTCACCTGTGGTTGAATTTTTGCCTGTACAAAGGCTTCACCATCATCTGATGAGCAAGTGGGGGGCAAGCCAAGAAACAAAAATATGTCTCTTCGGGTGAACACCCACTTGAGGCTTAGGCGCCACAAGTAGGACAGTGGGAACACTTTTAGCAGTGGTACCTAAAACATGAACATGAAATAGAGATAGAAAAACTTCCAAATGAAACTCTTACAGCCACCCACTCAATATCTGAGCTGGAAGATCAATGCGTTCCGACGAAAAAGCAGACTCGACAGCTATGAGTACTCCTTCTCCAATACGGGAAGCTCGGTCACATCGGTAAGTGGTGTATTTGGCAGGGAACATTGAAGAGTCTGAGATGTCCGGATTTAGCCGGGGCTAAGTAAAAGCAATAATTTGAAAATTAAAAGCAAGAGTATCTAAATATATGTTAACGAGCTTAGATTTAAGACCATTATCATTCAGGAAGCAAGCTCGAAAGAAGAATTTAGTTTCTTGACGCAGCAACTAATGTTGATGCTCCACTAGAACCAGATGGCAATCATATCGAAATCCGATTAATCTTTGTGCCCTTATATTCTTTGGCTATTAATTGTTCCGGCCAAGACTCTTATCAATAAATGTTAGTAAATATTTCTGGCGCCACAGGTAGAACAGTGGCAACACTTTTAGCAGTGGTACCTATAACAGCCGGTGGCCTGGACGACGTACCTTCTAGCGACTGTTGTAAATTTAACTATTGGCGTTGCGCTTTCGGAACATCTACGACAGCTGACGACACGGATAATTGACTAGTTTTTCTCGTGCCGATGTCACACACTTCGGGAGAGAATCAGAGTCTACAGTTGCTGTGTAATCGGTGTTGTAGGCTACTGAATTGCAGTTGGAGCCTGAAGGTTGATCGGTAACGGCAAATTACAAGGAGTGGGTGCATTTTAGGCCCAGGAGATTCATCCAACAGTTTTAGGCTGTTAAATTGGGTATCCAGGGCTGTGGACTGATCGTTTAATTTACGTAAACTAACAATCAGATGCCTAAAGCCTTTCTTGGTCTGACGCATAAACGAACGCATTTCACCATAAATCCCCCTACACAAGACGCAACAATGGTGCAAGCCATTTCGTTTGGCAATAAATTCGTTTGATATAAAACCTCAGGACCCAACCAGGCTTGGCGAAATACCACCTAAGTTAACGAATACCACCTAACTAACCAACTCAATCTCTAAGCAGAGAAGATCAAGGCGGCAACAGAAAGTTTCAGTCCGATGGTGATGACCAATCGATATTTGGAAAATCAAAGTGCCCATGGATAACTAAAGGATCCCTATCAAAAAATAAGGAAGAGATAGACTTAATAGCATTAAGAAGTTAGATAGAGGGGTTATATATGAACATGAAATAGAGATAGAGATAGAGGGCTTTGCCGAAAAGAGCGTTTCTCTTAATTGTATTGATTTTTAATAATATACTAAGGATACAGTACTTTCCAATCAGATGGCGGCTGACGAGAATATTAATGATCCATAAGCCGGGCAAACCTGAGGATGACCCCGTGTCATACCAACCAATCGGTCTTCTTACTCCGTTACTCCGTTACTTACTCCGTTTCCAAACAATCGATATAAATCGGTGTCGATATCCTGTTTATTGGGCAATTTTGGTAAATAATAATAGCTAGAGTCACCAAACTTGACATAGCTTCTAAAATAGAATATATTTATGAATTTGATGTTGAAGAAGAGGGTGCAGGGTATTCCCTAGTCGGGAGCTCCCGATTATCGGAAAATAACTCGATCTGCGCGGGCACTAGGAGCACCTACATCTAAAAGTTCAAGCTCTTGCTCTTATTGGTTCTGAGATCCTTGCGTTCATACAAACGGACGGATGGACGGACGGATGGACGGACGGACAGACAGACGGACATGGCATGAACGACACGTCTCTTGATGCTGATCAAGAATATATATTCTTTGTGGGGTCGGAGATGCTTTCTTCTGTCTGTTACATACATTTGGGGTTGGCACAAATAATATATACCCTTATGCCCATTTTTAATGGGTTCAGCGTTTAAAGAAAAATGATCAACAATGCAAATATTTTAAGACAAAAAGAAAAAAAGGAAAATATGTAAGATTAAAACGATAATGAAATATAAAAATGACAAACGTAGCATAACGAAATTTAAGCTTTACGATTCGTAAGAGACCCTCCAAAGTAAAAAAAAGGAAGCCACTGGTTTTCAAATGAAAAACAATCAAAAGAAAATATAGAATAAAACGAACTTACACAAGTTTAATGGCTAATGAACGTAATTTGATTAGATCTCCAAGTAGACAAATAACAGTTAAGCGGACATAGCATAAACAGACTGCAAAAACGACATCTTGGCTTACAAAATAGAGACAGACCAGATAATAACAGCCACAGTAAGCCAAATTTTGGCGTAACAATTGCCAACATTAGTAAAGGAGTTAGTTAACGCATTCTGAGAATTAGATGATGTAGATGACCAAAAGACAATTGAGAATCAGAATTTGAACGATTTGAACAGAAATGTAAGTGCCCCTAGTTCCCGCGCAGATCGAGTTTATTTTCGATAATCGCTAACTTACTCCATTTCCAAGCAATCGATAAAAATATATCGATAACGATATCCTGTTTTTTGGGCAATTTTGGTAAATAATAAGAGCTACAGTCACCAAACTTAACATATAGCTTCTAAAATAAAATATATATATGCATTTGATGATGGAAGAAGAGGGTTCAAGGTATCCCCTAGTCGGGAGCTCCAGACTAGAACCTCTTACCAAAACCACTGTCACGGTCGCCATGAGATAAATTCAAATAGTTTAATACACGGGCACGTCTGTGCCGTTTGAATTTAGTTTTTAGAATGTTTTATTCAATATATTCTTATGCCTAAGGCCGCATAGCTGCGCTGCCGGTTACGCCGGCAGCGGAGCGGCTTCATACATATTTTGTCTTATCAGCATTATCGGGAGAGAGAGAGAGTCTTACGTACATATATGTATATATATATATATATATGCTACAAGTGGTCAGCGTGGGACTGCTAACTTAGCTTAGCTCATAAGCGGGTGATCATATTACACGCTCACTTGAAATGGTTTTGTTTATGTACTGCAACAATGTGTTGCTGATATATTTATGCTTAACCGATGTTACTTTATTGGTACAGTGTCCCCTTAATATATGCACATACTACACTCCTTCTTCGATAGGGAAAGCATGGTGACATCTATTGGTGGTGTACTTGGCGGTGAAAATGGAAGAGTCTGAGATGTCGGGCCTTAGCCGGGGCTCACTAATAGCAATAATTTGAAAATTAAATGCAAGAGAATCTTAATACATGTTAACGATCTTAGACTTAAGACCTCTATCTTTCTGGTAGGCAAGCTCGAAGGAAGAATTTAGTTTTTTGACGCAACTAAAGTTGATGCGCCACTAGAACCAGGTGGCAATAAAAACGGAGTCCAATTAATCTTTTTGGCCTTATATTCTTTGACTATTAAGTATTCCGGCCAAGACTCTTATAAACAAATGTTAGTAAATATTTCTGGCGGAACAATTATTATAAAGGATGCAATATATATGTTCCATAGGCGAACTTAAATTTCTACACCGTTTCACCTGTGGTTGAATTTTTGCCTGTACAAAGGCTTCACCATCATCTGATGAGAAAGTGGGGGACAAGCCAAGAAACAAAAATATGTCTCTTCGGGTGAACACCCACTTGAGGCTTAGGCGCCACAGGTAGGACAGTGAAAACACTTTAAGCAGTGGTACCCAAAACAGCCGGTATTCTGGACGACGAGCCTTCTAGCGACTGTTGTACATTTAATTGTTGCTGTCTTGCTTTCGGGACATCTAAGACAGTTGAGGACACGGATAATTGACTCGTTTTTCTCGTGCCGATGTTACGCATTTCGGGACAGAATCAGAGTCTACAGCTGCTGTGTAATCGGTGTTGTAGGCTACTGAATTGCAGTTGGAGCCTGAGGGGTAATAGGCAGCAGCTAATCCCTAGGAGTGGGTGCTTTTTAGTTTGTTAATTTGGGTATCCAGGACTTTGAGCTAATCGTTTAGTTTACAAAAACTAACAATCAGACCCCTAAAGCCTTTCGTGGTCTGACGTATAAGCGACCGCATTTCACCATCAATCTTCCTTTACGAGACGCAACAATGGTGCAGGCCATTTCGTTTGACAATAGCGTTCCCACTAGACCAGGGTTACCAGAACATTTAGAGTGCACGAAATTATCACACAGCCAGCCTACCTATGCTGGATTAACTTCCCGAAATTTTTATTTGTGCAAGTTTTTTAAAGCAGATAATTTTATGGTCTAATATAATATTAATATTATTATATACCCATAAGGGTATTTTCTAAAATAATGCAGCCATATGTAAAGAGAGAGTTATTTAGATTAATAGCGTATAGAACACTAACAAGCGGCACAAAGTAGAAAACGATCAAAGCACAAGTTGAAAATAGGCGACAGAGCGCAAGAGTAGTCTGTTTATTGATTGATTCATTGCTCACGAAATCTTGCAGCAATCGACGCGATGTTCAGCTTAGTACAATCAACAAACAACAAGAAGAGCCTTACCTGCGCAAGAGCACAAACAACAAGTAACACCTTCTAGTCGGGAGCTCCCGACTAGGGAATAATACCCTGAACACTCTTCTTCAACATTTAATTTATATATATATATTCTTTTTTAGAAACTATATGTCAAGTTTTTTGACTCTAGCTCTTATTATTTACCAAAATTGCCCAAAAACAAGATATCGATATCGATTTTGATCGATTGTTTGGAAACGGAGTAAGTTATCGATTATCGGAATTAAACTCTATCTGCGCACGCACTGGGAGCACCTACCTTATAGGTTCTGAGATTCTTGCGTTCACACAAGGAACCCATATATAATGGGTTCAGGGTATAAAAATGCTCAATAACACAACTTTAAGAGTGACATTATTTATATGAGAAAGTGCACCGGCCACAAGCATTCACTCGCGATAAAATAAAAAATAAATAAATCGAGAAGGTACACAGAATAATAGAAATATTAAGACGCTGGTGTTTTATTAAAAGCAAAGCAAAACAGAAAGCACTAAAAAAAATTGTCACAGTTTGTAGCGAAGTTCCAGCTAGTTGTCAAGTATCGACCTACACCCTTCAATATAACTTAGCACATAAGCATAAGCACAAGTATAAACACTTCTAATATTGTAAACAAAGAGCCTGGTGATAACATCGACATTGGTCAAGATCAAACTGTCCCCCTTTGGTAGACATAAACAATTCGCCCTAAATATCACGCCACTGTCAATGTTCCCATCAGAGCACTATCCCACGCATAATTGCAGACGCAGCTCAAACTTCACTCAATTTTGACTCAAACTCTCTCAAAGCGAAGTTTGCTAAGCGACCGCAACAGTTAGATAAATCAGTTCATATTCGGGAAGCAAATCTGAATGTACTCAACAAAAGTAGCCGTTAGTGAAAATAATAAATTGAAATATATTTTTTTATAGTAACTTAACGTGTAAAACCTTATTATATATACCTGCAATAAGGAAAGATTAATAATATTATATATAATTAAAACCATAATATTTTATTTTGTATCTGTTACCAAACTTACTTTTTAGATACAATGTGATATCTTATCTAATCAGAAACGATAAAGTAAGGATACCCTTTTTTACGCCCAAGATATAATAACCTTGAGAGCAAATGTCTAACTATTTTGCAAATATCTAAGAATAGAAAATTGTTCCATTCAAGAACCGACATTTCGACTGACCGTTCCTATAGCCGCTATATGATGGGGTCCGAGGTTGAAAAGATTTTGTATATATATGAGGAGCATACTGAAACTTATATAAGCCGACGTTAGTTGCAATATCTCTAAAAATGAAAACGTTTTTTAAGCAAGAACTCAATTTTCGCTCTTTGCAAACTATAATTTATAAATATCCGATCCTGTCGGTTCCGAAATATATAAATGGCATACAATAAAAATACTGACCTATACATTTTAGCATAAAAATAGACAGACGCTCATAAACTCTGCTGTTGATGCTGATATTTAATATATAAATTAACGAATTCGATGAGCGATAGATGTCAATTGTCAAACCGTGGCTGTGATTTTCGACTTCATTAAATAAACTTATCTGAGCATAACAAGGAGCGTCATGAATTGATCACACAGTGCGCAAGTTATTAGATCTAGAAATATCTAGAAATTCCACCCCAAAACCCTTCTGACTAAATTCGGACACAGATGCAAGACCCACTTTATAAATCCGAACGCGGTATCCGAAATTTAATACAAGCATATGACCCTTATGGGTCAACAATTCAATCGACAACCCATAAAACAATGTTAGGGCGGCATTAAGGGCACCGATCCGTTCGGGTCTGTAAATTGGCTTCATCGTTCTTGATCATATCTGGCGAGGAACCACTAGCCGCCATGTCAGAATCTGGTCTCCAGAACCTGTAACTGCAGTAATCAGAATGTGACGTAAGAGATAATTCTCTCAAAGTAATTATGCAAACCAAAAATAATTACGGAATTAAACTCCAAGCAAGATTTACTTAAACAAAATAAAAACATAAATTGTATCTCTCAATCAATAATCAATTTATCACATCAATTTATAAGCACGCAAATTACAATGGAGTAGTACAGAAACATAATGACCTATTGGGATTAAAATAAATCGAAAGTCGACACTTTCAGCAAGTAAAGGCCGACCAGAATACCCGTATTATATCCGAGTAATAAATAAAACAAAGTACATAGTACATATAAAAGGAGGATATCTTTTTTAAAGAAAGGTTGACAATATATTCATAGAAATACTTCTTCTGATACAAAAGAACAATTGACACAAAATCTTATAAAAACTCAGCGTAGAAATAAACATGAACCATCTTAAATGGAAGAATAACTAGAATTTAATAGAAATATGTAAGAAATTGACAACTAATTCCAAAGATATATGGTTTGGTTAAAATGTTAGCTTTCTCCCCATCATAACAGGAGCACACTTATGAAAGTTTTTCCATAATCTACGACAGGCAAATTTCCAGTTACAAGAAGATAAGTCCGAATTAAAAAAAAAAAAAAAAAAAAAAACGATATGAAAATATAAAGAATAAAGGAAACAAAAGTCTTTTTGAGGATTTGTAAGGTATTATAAAAAATTCATTAAAGACTTAACAAGCTTAACGAATCAACTAATAAAGCAACTAAAACACCACAAAATAGTAGGAAATTTAAAACAAAATGTACCACCGGAAAAATATTCTATATATATGTATATCATTAATGCTGACAACGGACGCAGGCAATTATGCAATAGACAATTTGTGTCAGACGCGAGTACACTTGTAGTGTGTGCAACTAACTGCTCTGCAATAGAAGAGAAATTCGGTGATTATATGGGATCTAAAATATATTAGGCCCTTTCTGTACGGACCACCAACTAGACATATCTAATGACCATGACAGAACTAACTTTGAAGCTAGAAAGCTGGGGATAACGGTTAGTCGAATTAATATTAGTAATAACAGGTAAGAGGACTAGAAAATACCCTGAACCCTCTTATTCCAACACATACATAACATAACATAACATAAATTAAATCAAGTAAGATTTCATGGGGCCTGTTACATACATTTGGATTTTGCACAAATACAATATACCCTTATACCCATTTTTAATGGATTCAGGGTATAAAAAGGGAACTAAAATAGCATTACAGAAAAATGTCGCAATTACCATGCTGTTAGAATGCGAAGCAGACGCGCATAAATGTGTGTGTGTACATGTATACAGAAATTCTTAAAGCTGCTGCCCCATTCAATTGCGCAGTTGCATATAACTTTGGTTTTTTCTTAACCGATTTTTATGAAATTTTCTACAGTATATCTTACTGTACCATAGAATATTTGTGTATTCTATAAAAGTTCAATTGCATTTAAATTGTGGCTTTAATTGGTTGGCAATAAAAGTTGAGTTACCTTATTTATAGCTCTGTGGTGGAAGCGGGGAGGTGGTGGTAGGTATCAAATAAAAGACACTGGACATATATATAATATTCTAGAAACAACATATCATGTTTGGTGATCAATAGCATCAATAGCCGAGTCGATCTAGTCATGTCCGTCTTTCTGTCCGTCCGTCCGTCCGTCTGTCCGTATGTATGAGCGCAAGGAACTCAGAGCCTATAAGAGCTAGAGACTTGAAATTTTAGATGTAGTTGCTCCTAGTTCCCGCGCAGATCGAGTTTGTTTTCGAAAATCAATAACTCACTCCGTTTCCAAGCAATCGATAAAAATCGATATCCTGATTTTTCCTGATCAGTATCAATATCTGAGTCGATCTAGCCATGTCCGTCTGTGCTTCTGTCTGTTCTTTTGTCCGTCCGACTGTACGTCTGTCCGTATGTATGAACGCATGGATCTCAGAACCTATAAAAGCTAGGGACTTGAAATTTTAGATGTAGGTGCTCCTAGTGCCTGCGCAAATCGAGTTTCTTTCCGATAATTGAAAACTTACTCCGTTTCCAAGCAATCGATAGAAATCGATATAGATATCCGGTTCTTGGGCAATTTTGGTAAGTAATAAGAGCTTGAGTCACCAAACATGACATATAGTTTCTAATATAGGATATATGTATGCATTTGATGTTGGAGGATTAGGGTTCAGGGTGTCCCCTAGTCTGGAGCTCCTGACTAGAACCTCTTACTTGTTATTATTGAATTTTTGTATGCGGACGATGTGAAACTTATTATCGGACAATCAATCGCATATTAATTGATGAAAGTATATGTTTATGACATTTAATTACGGAATTAAACTCCACTTACTTAAACAAAATAAAAACATAAATTGTATCTCTCAATCAATAATCAATTTATAACATCAATTTATAAGCACGCAAATTACAATAGAGTAGTACAGAATACAAACCCAATTAATTTTAACTAGAAACATAATGACCTATTAGGATTAAAATAAAACGAAAGTCGACACTTTCAGCAAGTAAAAGCCGACCGGAATACCCGTATTATATCCGTGTAAAAAATAAAACAGAGTACATAGTACATATAAAAAGGGGGATATCTTTTTTACAGACGAAGCACAATTCTACTCAGGTTCACAATATATTCATAGAAATACTCCTTCTGATACAAAAGTACAATGGACACAAAATCTTATAAAAACTCAGCGTAAGAATAAGCAATGAAGTGCAGCAACACAACGAAGTAGAAATAAACATTAACCATCTTAAATGGAAGAAAAACTAGAATTTAATAGAAATATGTAAGAAATTGACAACTAATGGACACGCTGCATTCCAAAGAGATATGGTTTGGTTAAAATGAATATTAGTTTTCTCCCCATCATTACAGGAGCACACAATACACTTATGAAAGTTTTTCCATCTTTCTGTCTAATTGTACTATACGTTATCTTGTTAGTTATACAATTGACAATACTCAATTGCAACGTATACTGGAAGTTAAGGATAAAGTCGTCCTTTTCGATTCCAAACTCTGTTCTAATCTTTACATCTTAATCTTCCGTCTTTAACCAATCGCAGGACAATTTTCTGTGCTGTCTTCCTTCATAAGCTGATTGTTACGATTCTCATTTTCTGTTTAGGCGTCTTTGATACTCTGTTCTGTCTACATCTGCCGGGAAGTATCGCCTCTTGTTCCTATCAACAATTATAAAAAGTATTGTGAGCCACCCCAGAATTTTGAATCTACGGCAAGGAGCCGTAGAGAAGCCCTATGGCCAAAATTTATTATTTATTAAAGTAAAGAGGCAAGGAGTCATTAATACTATAATTAATTTAATAAGTATTGCTGAGTAAAGGTGCAAGGAGCCGTTAAGTGCATAGTTCGTATTGTGAATAAGATTAGAAGTGCATGGCTTGAACTTAACCGCCAGCCGTCGCTGCGACCGTGCGTTCGTGATCGCTTGCTCAACACCGTCTTTGAAAGCGCAGCTTCAATTCGGCGGCGAAGAGGGAAAGATTCGAGACGAAGTTTCGGAAGCTCGCGGCGACCTTATGCGGCTGAGGCGAACGCATGGCTCGTTAGCGAGTGTGCCGGTACTTTTTAAACGACTATCAGGGTGAGTAGACGTACAGCGAAATGAAGTGTAAGCCACGGAACGCAAAATGTGCAGCGAAGCGCTAGGGCTCCAAGACAGTGCGGCAATTTTTTCAGTTTAGTACCATAGTAGGGTAGTGATTAATAAATAAGTAAATAAAGTGAATGTAAGAGACCAACGATGGAAATTGTGACTTCTTGCATTCTTTATTATTTCTAGCATCCGCAATAGAAAAAAAGAGAAAAAAGAAGGGGAAAAGGAAAATAATAATAATAAGTAATAATAACAAAGCAAGTCAACGACCAAAGTGAAGAATGGTCAAAGTGTGGAAAATAGTAAGTGCTTTTCTACTCAGAGGGAGTGGTACAAAGAAAGCTCAAAATGGAATCAGGTGAGTGCCAAAATCCAGGGGTAGACGTGCGCTGGATCCACCAGCGGCGTAAGCAGCAGTTAGTGGCCATCGCCAGGAGTTCGGGCTGGAAAAGGAAGAACGCGTGGAGGAGCTGCGTAGGCGGCTATCCACCTACGTGGAGGATAGTGGCCATTCATCTAAGTTCTGGGCTCGGCTTTCCAGTTGGAGTCTCAATTCGCATAAACGTTAGATCCGCTATCCTGGGGAGTCCCATCTGACGTGGGGGGACGACCGCGCCAAAAAGCGGTCCGACCTTAGAGACTCACAAATGTACGGGCGTCCGCGAACGCCTATCCCTAGCGTGGCCCTCAGGAAGGTTGAAGAGGCTCACGATTCCGGTTAAAATGAAGATCACCGAGCAACCATGACTGACGTAGGTATGGAGCGACTCCCAACCGAGTCTGTAAATGTCTCCCAGCTACACAACCATATTCTCATTCAGAGGTCGTGCCTTTCGCAAACGTTCCGGAACAAGTTCGGAAGCGGGGATTAAGATACGAGGGCCGCTCTGACCCTCTCAGTTTCCTGGAGGACCTAGAGGAGCGCGCTATCATGTACCGTATCGCCCTCGATAGATTGCCGGGCAGTGAGTGAAGTATTCTGTGAGAGGGTCGCTCGGTGATACTTGAGCAGTCGACTTAAAGATGTGCATGGTCGGTGTTGGGGAGGGGTTCCTTGGAGTTTTTCTACCTGTTACAAACATTTACATTTGCACAAAAACATTATAACTTTTTTACCCATTTTCAATGGGTTCAGGGTATAAAAATAGAGTTTAGTACTTGATTATCGCCAAATGTCAAATGCGAATTGAGAATTGAGCAAATACTCTACCAACTAGGACGAGCTAAATATTTTTCATGTAGCGATCTTATGTCATGCTTCCACCAAAATTAAATTAATAGCGCTTATCGCTTTACGCGGTTGCCTTATGGTCTTAAGGTAGAACCAAATTAATTTGTGCGAATGATAAGAGAGCTACCCAAGCATGCATCTATATGGCTATATATTAGTTATCGGCTGCTCAGAGCAGAACAAGTCCAAAAACTTGACAAGCATATTTGACCTTTGACGAAAACATAATTTAAGATTAAACCCAGAGAAATGCGCGTTTTTCATGCACTAACATTCTTTGGGCATATGTGCACAGCCATGGCATCCTTCTATCTGATGTCATCAAAAGCCATCCAATACCTGCTGATGCGGAAGACTAATTTAATAACCTATTAAATATTATTAATGGTTCAAACCAAATTAAATAAAATTGCACGAAGATCAAAAGATTTAAAAGATCCCAATGTCTATGAAATCATTAGCAATAATGACGTAAAGAAATTTGTGAAACTATAAATTCGGTAAAATAAATTGTTAACTTAAATAAGGAAAACAAATAATTTCTCAATTTTCAGTTATTGATTTGTACTCTGATGGAAAATTCGACTTAGGTCAATTTTGCCAAAGGCTTAACTCAGAAGCCGAATTACATAAAATTGTTAATATACACATACAGTAAGGCCAGTCTCACTAAATGAACAAAATATAAATTAGTATCATAAATGAATTTAAAAATATGGGCAAAAGGTATTTAAATATATTAAAAGTAGTGCTACAAAAGTGATACAAAAAGACAAAAATGACAAAAGTCAAATAAAAGCAATACTGTCGAAATATCATGATGATCCCATAGAAGAAGGCCGTGTAGGGATTACGCGCACCTTGTTAAAAATTAAGAAATACTATTACTGGCCCCAAATGACTAAAACAATTACAAAGTATGCATGTGAAAATTTGTATCAAACTCCAACAAGGAAAGATCACAACACATACAAAAGCATCAATGGGAATAACGAATACACCGAATACAGCTTTTGATAATATTAATTGATACAATCGGACCATTACCTCGTTCAGAGAATGGAAACGAGTATGCGGTCACTATAACATTTAATATCACTTAAAATCTAGTTACAATACCGGTATCAGATAAAAGCACGAAAACAGTAGCTAAGGCACTATTTACTTTTGTTGTACTTAAGTACGTTCCTATGAAGACGATCATAGCGAAAACAAAAATTTACTAATAAATCACTTGTACAAGCATATGAATATAAATACTATAAAATCAACAGCAAATCATCACCATCATTAGGAAGAAAGAAAGAAATCATCGAACATTCAACGAGCTTATCCGTTTATACATCGCGATTGACAATGATGATTGGGACATGTGACTAAATTATTTCACGTATTGTTTCAACATTACACCATCGACATACATGAACACTGTGCATACTAACTTGTTTATGGTAGATTTCCAAGACAGTTTTAAAATGTTATAATATTTATAATAGAGCTGAAATGGACCTTATTCCTAACATGGATGATTTGCAAAAGATATAAGAAATAGCTTATGAAAAGCAAAACGAAATATAGAATATGATAAGAAATTAAATGAGATAGAACAAGAGATTGGAAATTTAAGTATACTAAAGAACGACACAGCGCATACGTCAGAAAATAGATATTTGGGTCTTTATAAAGCAATAGAAATATAAGATAGATAAAACAAAAACTATATGTAGAAAAAAACCCCAAGTATTGAATAAAAACAGGTTGATCAGCCACAAAGTAACTATCAATATATATTTAAAAAAAATTAATAATACATTCTCTAATCTCCAAGCAAGATTTACTTAAACAAAATAAAAACATATATTCTATCTTATGCATTTAAGGCACGGTACAGATTTAAAAAAAATTAATAATCAATTTATAACATCAATTTATAAGCACGCAAAACACAATAGAGAAGTACAAAATAGAATAGGCTCTACACAAACAAAACAATACAAACCCAATTAATTTTAACTAGAAACATAATGACCTATTATGATTAAAATAGATCGAAAGTCAACACTTTCAACAAGTAAAGGGCGACCATAATACCCGTATTATATCCGCGTAAGAATAAAACAGAGTACATAGTACATATAAAAAGGGGATATCTTTTTTACAGAAGGATTATACTAAGCACAAATCTACTCAGGTTCACAATATATTCATAGAAATACTCCTTCTGATACAAAAGTACAATGGACACACAATCTTATAAATACTCATCGTAAGAATAAGCAATGAAGTCCAGCAACACAAGAAAGTAGAAATAAACATTAACCATCTAAAATGAAAAAATAACTAGAATTTAATAGAAATATGTAAGAAATTGACAACTAATGGACACGCTGCATTCCAAAGAGATATGGTTTGGTTAAAATGAATATTAGTTTTCTCCCCATCATTACAGGAGCACACAATACACTTATGAAAGTTTTTCCATCTTTCTGTCTAATTGTACTATACGTTATCTTGTCAGTTATACAATTGACAATAGTCAATTGCAACGTATACTGGAAGTTAAGGATAAAGTCGTCCTTTTTGATTCCAAACTCTGTTCTAATCTTTACATAGATACCATCGTAAGAGGTGTGTATTCTATACATCTCTCTTGTTATCCGTTTCATTGAATACAGCTCTTGCATCTGGTCGCTTCTTCTTAATCTTCCGTCTTTAACCAACCGTAGGAAAATTTTCTGTGCTATCTTCCTTCATAAGCTGATTGTTACGATTCTCATTTTCTGTTTAGGCGTCTTTGATACTCTGTTCCGTCTACATCGCCTCTTGTTCCTATCAACAATTATAAAAAGTATTTTGCATTATTCTCTACCCCTTGTGAGCCACCCCAGAATTTTGAATCTACGGCAAGGAGCCGTAGAGAAGCCCTATGGCCAAAAATAATTATTTATTAAAGTAAAGAGGTAAGGAGTCATTAATACTATAATTAATTTAATAAGTATTGCTGAGTAAAGGTGCAAGGAGCCGTTAAGTGTATAGTTCGTATTGTGAATAAGATTAGAAGTGCATGGCTTGAATTTAACCGCCAGCCGTCGCTGCGACCGTGCGTTCGTGATCGCTTGCTCAACACCGTCTTTGAAAGCGCAGCTTCAATTCGGCGGCGAAGAGCGAAAGATTCGAGACGAAGTTGCGGAAGCTCGCGGCGACCTTATGCGGCTGAGGCGAACGCATGGCTCGTTAGCGAGCGTGCCGGTACTTTTTAAACGACTATCAGGGTGAGTAGACGTACAGCGAAATGAAGTGTATGCCACGGAACGCAAAATGTGCAGCGAAGCGCTAGGGCTCCAAGACAGTGCGGCAATGTTTTTAGTTTAGTACCATAGTAGGGTAGTGATTAATAAATAAGTAAATAAAGTGAATGTAAGAGACCAACGATGGAAATTGCGATTTCTTGCATTCTTTATTATTTCTAACATCCGCAATAGAAAAAAAGAGAAAAAAGAAGGGGAAAAGGAAAATGATAATAATAAGTAATAATAACAAAGCAAGTCAACGACCAAAGTGAAGAATGGTCAAAGTGTGGAAAATAGTAAGTGCTTTTCTACTCAGAGGGAGTGGTACAAAGAAAGCTCAAAATGGAATCAGGTGAGTGCCAAAATCCAGGGGTAGACGTGCGCTGGATCCACCAGCGGCGCAAGCAGCAGTTAGTGGCCATCGCCAGGAGTTCGGGCTGGAAAAGGAAGAGCGCGTGGAGGAGCTGCGTAGGCGGCTATCCACCTACGTGGAGGATAGTGGCCATTCATCTAAGTTCTGGGCTCGGCTTTCCAGTTGGAGTCTCAATTCGCATAAACGTTAGATCCGCTATCCTGGGGAGTCCCATCTGACGTGGGGGTACGACCGCGCCAAAAAGCGGTCCGACCTTAGAGACTCACAAATGTACGGGCGTCCGCGAACGCCTATCCCTAGCGTGGCCCTCAGAAAGGTTGAAGAGGCTCACGATTCCGGTTAAAATGAAGATCACCGAGCAACCATGACTGACGTAGGTATGGAGCGACCCCCAACCGAGTCTGTAAATGTCTCCCAGCTACACAACCATATTCTCATTCAGAGGTCGTGACTTTCGCAAAAGTTCCGGAACAAGTTCGGAAGCGGGGCATAAGATACGATAGCCGCTCAGACCCTCTCGGTTTCCTGGAGGACCTAGAGGAGCGCGCTATCATGTACCGTATCACCCTCGATAGATTGCCGGGCAGTGAGTGAAGTATTCTGTGAGAGGGTCGCTCGGTGGTACTTGAGCAGTCGACTTAAAGATGTGCATGGTCGAAGTTAGGGAGGGGTTCCTTGGAGTTCTTCTACCTGTTACAAACATTTACATTTGCACAAAAACATTATACCTTTTCTACCCATTTTCAATGGGTTCAGGGTATAAAAATAGAGTTTAGTACTTGATTATCGCCAAATGTCAAATGCGAATTGAGAATCGAGCAAACACTCTACCAACTAGGACGAGCTAAATATTTTTCATGTTGCGATCTTATGTCATGCTTCCACCAAAATTAAACTAATGGCGCTTATCGCTTTACGCGGTTGCCTTATGGTCTTAAGGTAGAACCAAATTAATTTGTGCGAATGATAAGAGAGCTATCCCAAGCATGTATCTATATGGCTATATATTAGTTATCGGCTGCTCAGAGCAGAACAAGTCCAAAAACTTGACAAGCATATTTGACCTTTGACGAAAACATAATTTAAGATTAAACCCAGAGAAATGCGCGTTTTTCATGCACGAACATTCTTTGGGCATATGTGCACAGACCATGGCATCCTTCCATCTGATGTCATCAAAAGCCATCCAATACCTGCTGATGCGGAAGACTAATTTAATAACCTATTAAATATTATTAATGGTTCAAACCAAATTAAATAAAATTGCACGAAGATCAAAAGATTTAAAATGAATACCAATGTCTATGAAATCATTAGCAATAATGACGTAAAGAAATTTGTGAAACTATAAATTCGGTAAAATAAATTGTTAACTTAAATAAGGAAAACAAATAATTTCTCAATTTTCAGTTATTGATTTGTACTCTGATGGAAAATTCGACTTAGGTCAATTTTGTCAAAGGCTTAACTCAGAAGCCGAATTACATAAAATTGTTAATATACACATACAGTAAGGCCAGTCTCACTAAATGAACAAAATATAAATTAGTATCATAAATGAATTTAAAAATATGGGCAAAAGGTATTTAAATATATTAAAAGTAGTGCTACAAAAGTGATACAAAAAGACAAAAATGACAAAAGTCAAATAAAAGCAATACTGTCGAAATATCATGATGATCCCATAGAAGAAGGCCGTGTAGGGATTACGCGCACCTTGTTAAAAATTAAGAAATACTATTACTGGCCCCAAATGACTAAAACAATTACAAAGTATGCATGTGAAAATTTGTATAAAACTCCAACAAGAAAAGATCACAACACATACAAAAGCATCAATGGGAATAACGAATACACCGAATACAGCTTTTGATAATATGTTAATTGATACAATCGGACCATTACCTAGTATGCGGTCACTATAATATTTAATATCACTTAAAATCTAGTTACAATACCGATATCCGATAAAAGCGCGAAAACAGTAGCTAAGGCATTATTTACTTTTGTTGTACTTAAGTACGTTCCTATGATGACGATCATAGCGGACATGGGTACTGAATACAAAAATTCACTAATAAATCACTTGTACAAGCATATGAATATAAATACTATAAAATCAACAGCAAATCATCACCAGGCATTAGGAAGAAATCCGTTTATACATCGCGATTGACAATGATGATTGGGACATGTGACTAAATTATTTCACGTATTGTTTCAACATTACACCATCGACATACATGAACACTGTGCATACTAACTTGTTTATGGTAGATTACCAAGACAGTTTTAAAATGTTATAATATTTATAATAGAGCTGAAATGGACCTTATACCTTACATAGATGATTTGCAAAAATATAAGAAATAGCTTATGAAAAGCAAAACGAAATATAGAATATGATAAGAAATTAAATGAGATAGAACAAGAGATTGGAAATTTAGGTATACTAAAGAACAACACAGCGCATACGTCAGAAAGTAGATATTTGGGTCTTTATAAAGCAATAGAAATATAAGATAGATAAAACAAAAAACTATATGTAGAAAAAAACCCCAAGTATTGAATAAAAACAGGTTGATCAGCCACAAAGTAACTATCAATATATATTTAAAAAAAATTAATAATACATTCTCTAAGCTCCAAGCAAGATTTACTTAAACAAAATAAAAACATTAATTCTATCTTATGCATTTAAGGCACGGTAGAGATTTTAAAAAAATCAATAATCAATTTATAACATCAATTTATAAGCACGCAAAACACAATAGAGAAGTACAAAATAGAATAGGCTCTACACAAATAAAACAATACAAACCCAATTAATTTTAACTAGAAACATAATGACCTATTAGGATTAAAATAGATCGAAAGTCAACACTTTCAACAAGTAAAGGGCGACCATTATACCCGTATTATATCCGAGTAAAAAATAAAACAGAGTACATAGTACATAAAAAAATGGGATATCTTTTTTACAGAAGGATTATACGAAGCACAAATCTACTCAGGTTCACAATATATTCATAGAAATACTCCTTCTGATACAAAAGTACAATGGACACACAATCTTATAAATACTCATCGTAAGAATAAGCAATGAAGTCCAGCAACACAAGAAAGTAGAAATAAACATTAACCATCTTAAATGAAAGAATAACTAGAATTTAATAGAAATATGTAAGAAATTGACAACTAATGGACACGCTGCATTCCAAAGAGATATGGTTTGTTTAAAATGAATATTAGTTTTCTCCCCATCATTACAGGAGCACACAATACACTTATGAAAGTTTTTCCACCTTTCTGTCTAATTGTACTATACGTTATCTTGTCAGTTATACAATTGACAATACTCAATTGCAACGTATACTGGAAGTTAAGGATAAAGTCGTCCTTTTCGATTCCAAACTCTGTTCTAATCTTTACATAGATACCATCGTAAGAGGTGTGTATTCTATACATCTCTCTTGTTATCCATTTCATTGAATACAGCTCTTGCATCTGGTCGCTTCTTCTTAATCTTCCGTCTTTAACCAACCGTAGGAAAATTTTCTGTGCTATCTTCCTTCATAAGCTGATTGTTACGATTCTCATTTTCTGTTTAGGCGTCTTTGATACTCTGTTCCGTCTACATCGCCTCTTGTTCCTATCAACAATTATAAAAAGTATTTTGCATTATTCTCTACCCCTTGTGAGCCACCCCAGAATTTTGAATCTACGGCAAGGAGCCGTAGAGAAGCCCTATGGCCAAAAATAATTATTTATTAAAGTAAAGAGGCATGGAGCCATTAATACTATAATTAATTTAATAAGTATTGCTGAGTAAAGGTGCAAGGAGCCGTTAAGTGCATAGTTCGTATTGTGAATAAGATTAGAAGTGCATGGCTTGAATTTAACCGCCAGCCGTCGCTGCGACCGTGCGTTCGTGATCGCTTGCTCAACACCGTCTTTGAAAGCGCAGCTTCAATTCGGCGGCGAAGAGCGAAAGATTCGAGACGAAGTTGCGGAAGCTCGCGGCGACCTTATGCGGCTGAGGCGAACGCATGGCTCGTTAGCGAGCGTGCCGGTACTTTTCAAACGACTATCAGGGCGAGTAGACGTACAGCGAAATGAAGTGTAAGCCACGGAACGTAAAATGTGCAGCGAAGCGCTAGGGCTCCAAGACAGTGCGGCAAAGTTTTTAGTTTGTAGCATAGTAGGGTAGTGATTAATAAATAAGTAAATAAAGTGAATGTAAGAGACCAACGATGGAAATTGTGACTTATTGCATTCTTTATTATTTCTAGCATCCGCAATAGAAAAAAAGAGAAAAAAAGGGGAAAAGGAAAATAATAATAATAAGTAATAATAACAAAGGAAGTCAACGACCAAAGTGAAGGATGGTCAAAGTGTGGAAAATAGTAAGTGCTTTTCTACTCAGAGGGAGTGGTACAAAGAAAGCTCAAAATGGAATCAGGTGAGTGCCAAAATCCAGGGGTAGACGTGCGCTGGATCCACCAGCGGCGCAAGCAGCAGTTAGTAGCCATCGCCAGGAGTTCGGGCTGGAAAAGGAAGAGCGCGTGGAGGAGCTGCGTAGGCGGCTATCCACCTACATGGAGGATAGTGGCCATTCATCTAAGTTCTGGGCTCGGCTTTCCAGTTGGAGTCTCAATTCACATAAACGTTAGATCCGCTATCCTGGGGAGTCCCATCTGACGTGGGGGGACGACCGCGCCAAAAAGCGGTCCGACCTTAGAGACTCACAAATGTACGGGCGTCCGCGAACGCCTATCCCTAGCGTGGCCCTCAGGAAGGTTGAAGAGGCTCACGATTCCGGTTAAAATGAAGATCACCGAGCAACCATGACTGACGTAGGTATGGAGCGACCCCCAACCGAGTCTGTAAATGTCTCCCAGCTACACAACCATATTCTCATTCAGAGGTCGTGCCTTTCGCAAACGTTCCGGAACAAGTTCGGAAGCGGGGCATAAGATACGATAGCCGCTCAGACCCTCTCGGTTTCCTGGAGGACCTAGAGGAGCGCGCTATCATGTACCGTATCACCCTCGATAGATTGCCGGGCAGTGAGTGAAGTATTCTGTGAGAGGGTCGCTCGGTGGTACTTGAGCAGTCGACTTAAAGATGTGCATGGTCGGTGTTAGGGAGGGGTTCCTTGGAGTTCTTCTACCTGTTACAAACATTTACATTTGCACAAAAACATTATACCTTTTCTACCCATTTTCAATGGGTTCAGGGTATAAAAATAGAGTTTAGTACTTGATTATCGCCAAATGTCAAATGCGAATTGAGAATCGAGCAAATACTCTACCAACTAGGACGAGCTAAATATTTTTCATGTCGCGATCTTATGTCATGCTTCCACCAAAATTAAACTAATGGCGCTTATCGCTTTACGCGGTTGCCTTATGATGTTAAGATAGAACCAAAATAATTTGTGCGAATGATAAGAGAGCTATCCCAAGCATCTATCTATATGGCTATCTATTAGTTATCGGCTGCTCAGAGCAGAACAAATCCAAACACTTGACAAGCATATTTGACCTTTAACGAAAACATAATTTAAGATTAATGCGCGTTTTTCATGCACGAACATTCTTTGGGCATATGTGCACAGACCATGGCATCCTTCTATCTGATGTCATCAAAAGCCATCCAATACCTGCTGATGCGGAAGACTAATTTAATAACCTATTAAATATTATTAATGGTTCAAACCAAATTAAATAAAATTGCACGAAGATCAAAAGATTTAAAATGAATACCAATGTCTATGAAATCATTAGAAATAATGACGTAAAGAAATTTGTGAAACTATAAATTCGGTAAAATAAATTGTTAACTTAAATAAGGAAAACAAATAATTTCTCAATTTTCAGTTATTGATTTGTTCTCTGATGGAAAATTCGACTTAGGTCAATTTTGTAAAAGGCTTAACTCAGAAGCCGAATTACATAAAATTGTTAATATACACATACAGTAAGGCCAGTCTCACTAAATGAACAAAATATAAATTAGTATCATAAATGAATTTAAAAAAATGGGCAAAAGGTATTTAAATATATTAAAAGTAGTGCTACAAAAGTGATACAAATAGACAAAAATGACAAAAGTCAAATAAAAGCAATACTGTCGAAATATAATGATGATCCCATAGAAGAAGGCCGTGTAGGGATTACGCGCACCTTGTTAAAAATTAAGAAATACTATTACTGGCCCCAAATGACTAAAACAATTACAAAGTATGCATGTGAAAATTTGTATAAAACTCCAACAAGAAAAGATCACAACACATACAAAAGCATCAATGGGAATAACGAATACACCGAATACAGCTTTTGATAATATGTTAATTGATACAATCGGACCATTACCTAGTATGCGGTCACTATAATATTTAATATCACTTAAAATCTAGTTACCGGTATCAGATAAAAGCGCGATAACAGTAGCTAAGGCATTATTTACTTTTGTTGTACCTAAGTACGTTCCTATGATGACGATCATAGCGGACATGGGTACTGAATACAAAAATTCACTAATAAATCACTTGTACAAGCATATGAATATAAATACTATAAAATCAACAGCAAATCATCACCAGACATTAGGAAGAAAGGAAGAAATCATCGAACATTCAACGAGCTTATCCGTTTTTACATCGCGATTGACAAAGATGATTGGGACATGTGTCTAAATTGTTTCAACATTACACCATCGACATACATGAACACTGTGCATACTAACTTGTTTATGGTAGATTACCAAGACAGTTTTATAATGTTATAATATTTATAACAGAGCTGAAATAAACCCTATACCTTACATAGATGAATGCAAAAGATATAAGAAATAGCTTATGAAAAGCAAAACGAAATATAGAATATGATAAGAAATTAAATGAGATAGAACAAGAGATTGGAAATTTAGGTATGCTAAAGAACGACACAGCGCATACGTCAGAAAGTAGATATTTGGGTCTTTATAAAGCAATAGAAATATAAGATAGATAAAACATATAACTATATGTAGAAAAAACCCCAAGTATTGAATAAAAACAGGTTGATCAGCCACAAAGTAACTATCAATATATATTTAAAACGAGAAAGAAGGGCTATCTTCGGCACGCCAAAGATCTAATACCCTTGCAGACCCAACCCTTTCATAATGCTCATAGGTCTTTGCCCCCATCTAAGAAGTACCGGGAAAATAGTATGTTGCGGGACGAATTAATTTATCGATTGTTTAGTATTAAGTATATTCTGAAAGTATGTATATTTGCCCTCCGAATGTACGGGCACACTGTATTTGGCTTGTTGCCGCCATTACTTAAATGTTAAGCTCATTATTGTCGTGAGTTCGAAGCCCGTAGGAGGAAAGACTGCGGTAAGATTCCGAGGGAATATATATCTAAGTTCTAACCTATGTAATCCGTTTAGAATAA
This sequence comes from Drosophila virilis, assembly GCF_030788295.1. Lineage (NCBI taxonomy): Eukaryota > Metazoa > Arthropoda > Insecta > Diptera > Drosophilidae > Drosophila > Drosophila virilis. The sequence goes on along the minus strand of NW_027212828.1, from coordinate 139,819 downwards.
AACACTTGCACTAGCACGTTTTGCATTACGCTGTCTCTAGTAACATCGGAGTAACATGGCCGGGGGCCAGGCGTAAACTTGCAGTGTTCAAATTGCATTCATTTGGCACGCGACATGATCTTTTATTCGCAGTTCTTATTGTAAGAAACTGCAAGGGCGACTTGCGCTGAAGACAAGACGTGGTGTAACATTGGTGTTACAGTGTGTGTACATAGACACAGCACAGGCAGTTATAGAGTCACCATTAGTACGCAGCCAGCGTAAAATATAGCAGAAACCATCTCCGAGCTGAGTAGGATGACACAACGGTCACCTAGGAAAAGCCCACGCTTAAACGATGGCCAGGAGATAGCTACCACGGCGAGTGGGACGCAGACAAAGCGGACAAGTAGAATGGTGAGCACTGTATCACAAATGCAAGTTCCCGCTGTTAGCGCACCACAAAGCCCCAGCACCGTGGATGCGGGCACAAGTGTACAACCTGCCGGCACTGTGGCCGCGGGAGTGAGTGCACGAGCCAGCACATTGACAGGAGCGCCAAGCCCAAGCACGCAACTCTCAAGTACGCAAGTCATGGATTTGATAAAGAGAGTCGCTGTGCTAGAGCACGAGTTGCAGAGGTCAAAAACTGGTCAAGCACATGTGAGTACAGTTACTGATCCCGTTAAGTTGAGTAGTGCTGGCATGAGTGGTACAGCTAACCTGCCGCCATCTTTGATCGGAGCGGAGAGCGGAGAGCCAGAGTGGAAGTTTGAGTGAAACTGCAACTATGAGTGTAGTCCCAAATTCAAAAGTAAGTTTGAGTGAAACTGCAATTTTGAGTGGAACTACCATTTTGAGCAGATCGCCATCTTTGAGTGAGGCACTGCCTACGTCATTGAGTGGAAATTTGGGAACAAAGTTGCAAACGGTAGAACGGGCTACAGTTATGGATAACTGCTCTACAACGTCAAGCCGCTCGACGCCATATTGCTTTGCAGGCATTGCACAGCCAACGCTCAGCTACACTCCGGCACAGGAGAACCAACAAACGATAATTTTGGAGCCAACGCAGGCAACTGGGAACTTCGCATGGACGACTCCCAGGAACGATGTATGCCTGCCACGCAAATTACCAGATCTACCCGAGTTTGGAGGTCAACCTGAGGATTGGCCTATATTCTTCTGCGCGTTTACGGAAACAACTTTGGCGTACAACTGTACAAATCTGGAGAATAACCAGCGATTGTTGAAGGCACTCAAAGGCGAAGCACGTGACACTGTGAAGTCGTTGCTCATACATCCCAGGAATGTGAACAACGTAATTGAACAATTACGTTTTAGATACGGCCGCCCAGAACAGCTAATACGCAGCCAGCTAATTAGTATTCGAGAGGTGCAGCCAATTCAGGAGCACAGCATAGCTAAAATCGTGCCATATGCTACACGCGTAAGTAACCTTGCCGCCTTTCTACAATCGGCTAACGGGGAACAGCATTTAGCGAATCCTACACTGATGGAGGATTTGGTCGCTAAATTACCACCAAGCAAGAGGGTGGAATGGGCCAGACATGCAGCTACGATTAGGCCTTTCCCGACGGTCGTACATTTTAGCGCGTGGTTAACGGACTACGCCAATGTGGTATGTACGATTGTGGACGTCGATAGTAAGGAGCAAAGACGTAGAGTGCTGCATGCCAGCATTGACCAGAATAATGAAGGGCGTCACCGAGGTCGCACCAAACAGTGTCCAATCTGTAATGGACAACACGCAGTCAGGGACTGCAACGAGTTTAACTTAGCCTCTCCGCTAAAGAGGTGGACAGTCGTAAAAAGGCACCGGCTTTGTTTTTCGTGTTTACGAGTTGGCCACATGGCAAGAGTCTGCAATAGGGCCAACGAATGCCAAGTTAATGGATGCCGGAAGAGACATCATCGACTCTTACATTATCATGATGCTATGAGTCACAATGCACCGCAACCAGCAGGTGATAGAGTGATGAATACTGGACGGATGCCGCAGCCAGCGGATCCTCACACAAGGGCACCGCAGCCAGCGGATGCTCAATCGACGCAACAAAGGAACTTAAGTTGTGTCGATTCGGATGGAGAACGCCTACTATTCCGCATATTGCCAGTGACATTGCACGGGGCCAATAAGCGGATCGATACGTACGCGCTCCTCGACGAGGGCTCGTCTGTAACGATGATCGACGACGAACTACTGCGCGATCTAGATATCAAAGGGGAACGCAGGCAACTAAATATACAGTGGTTTGGTGGAAGAGCAACCAGAGAGCCGACCACAGTGGTAAGCATGGAAGTTAGTGGAGCGGACAAGCGCAAACGGCATGTGTTGCGAAATGTGTACGCCGTGTCCAACCTCAGCTTACCAATGCAAAGCCTGCATCAACGTGACGTCCAAATGTGGGGCAACGGTGCACGTCTTCCAATGAAACCGTATCGCGGGGCGGTACCAAAACTTCTGATTGGACTTGACCATGCGCATCTTGGACTGCCAATGCAAACAAAAAGGTTTGCACCACAGGGACCATATGCCGCAGCCACCGAACTTGGATGGGTGGTTTTTGGGCCGGCAAGAGATCAACCGACGGCAACGTCATCAAAGTCATGCCTCCTAGCAGTGTCGCAGGAGGATGCAATCCAAAAGATGGTAAACGACTATTTTGATATCGAAAACTTCGGGGTGAAGCTTACGCCACCAGTCGCAGCCAGCGACGATGCACGAGCACAGAGGATACTCGAAGACACCACGGTGAAAATAGGAGAACGTTACCAGACGGGTTTATTATGGAACCGTGATAATGTTGAATTGCCACGAAGCTATGATATGGCATACAAAAGATTGGTCAACATTGAGAGAAAGATGAAGCGTAACGATCAGTTTAAACAAGCCTATATGAAAATTATGGACGATTATGTTCACAAAGGATATGCTCGACGATTGAAGCAGCATGAGGTCGCTTTAGCCAACAGCGACAAACTTTGGTATCTTCCGCACTTTGGAGTTGAAAATCCAAATAAGCCCGGTAAGATAAGACTGGTGTTCGACGCGGCAGCAAAGGTTGGTGATATTTCATTGAATTCGGCATTATCCAAGGGGCCGCAGCACTATAAGTCGCTGCCGGCTGTTCTCTTCCATTTTCGGGAAGGTGCCGTTGGCGTTTGTGGAGACATCCGAGAGATGTTCCATCAAGTGTTGATTCGACCGCAGGACAGATGCGCCCAGCGATTCCTGTGGCGAAACGGCGATGATCGCCGGGAGCCTGATGTTTATGAGATGAGGGTAATGACGTTTGGAGCAGCATGTTCGCCAAGCGCCGCACACTATGTGAAGACCTTGAATGCCCTGCAGTTTCAGGATTCAGACCCTCGCGCGGTTAAAGCTATTCTTGAATGCCACTATGTGGACGACTATGTGGATAGTTTTGATAGTGAAGGCGAAGCCATCACCATATCGACAAGAATAAGAGAAATACATGCAAATGCTGGATTCGAATTGTGCCAGTTTACTTCTAGTTCGCCAACTGTAGCTGACGCGCTGGGCCAACATGGGACTGCGAGGAGCATCGGATGGGGCGAAGCTGAAGAAAAGATTCTAGGCATGTGCTGGCAACCAGCCACGGACGATTTCAAATTTAACATGAAGTACCACAAAGTACCCCGATGTGTGCTAAATTTGGAGCGAATTCCTACGAAGAGGGAATTCTTGAGCTTGATCATGTCAACATTCGATCCTCTGGGATTTCTTAGCTGCCTCATGATAACTGGAAAGTTACTAATGCGTGAGATTTGGCGACGAAATGTGCAATGGGATGAACCATTACCAGATGAGATCGCCCGGGCCTTTAGCAAATGGTTTCAGGATATGAACAACGTGGAAGGATTTCGGAGCTCGCGCCATTACTTCGGCCCAACACCTGTGCGGGCAATACAGCTGCACGTTTTTGTCGATGCTAGCCAGTCAGCATTCGCAGCCGTGACTTACTTGAGGGTCACCTACGACAACAACGACGTGCGAGTATGCTTCGTATGTGCCAGGACGAAGTGTGCCCCAATGAAGACGATGTCAATTCCACGACTGGAATTGCAAGCAGCCGTGTTAGGAACGAGGCTGATGGACACTGTCAAAAAGGAGCACAGTATAGCGATCAGCGACGCTATACTATGGACTGACTCCAAAACTGTGCTGCGTTGGATAGGCAGCACCCACCGTCGATATAAGCAGTTTGTCGGAAATCGAGTGGAAGAAATTTTGGAGTCAACAAAGGTTTCCCAATGGAGATGGGTACCTACTGCTGAAAATGCAGCAGACGACGCAACGAGGCCGCATTGCCACGTAGACCTCAGCCAACGGTCACGATGGTTAGACGGGCCAACATTTTTGCGGCAGCCAGAAAGCAGCTGGCCGCAGTCCGAACCGGGCACGGAACACTCATCCTACGAAGATGAAGAAGAGATGCCGAGTGAATTTGCCTTAGTTGCAGCAAATAGCTTTTTCATTTCATTTCAGAGATTCTCTAGCTACAGTCGGCTGGTGAGGACGACGGCTTGGGTTTTAAGGTTTACGCGCTGGAGCCGTGGACAGAGGACTGAGCTTGAGAGATTCGGCCTCACCGCGACGGAGTGTGAGAACGCTGAGAACTTACTGATACGGCGAGCGCAATGCGAAGCGTTCCCTGACGAGGTTCGAGCCTCATACAATGAAGAATCAGTCGGTCATCGAAGCGACATAAGAGGGCTGGCGCCATACTTGGATGACAATGGAGTCTTGCGTGCGTATGGCAGGATCGATGCCGCACTGTGTATACCGCATAGTGCGAGAAGGCCAATAATATTGTCACACCGGCACGCACTGACGGAACTGATTGTGTATCACTACCATGTGAAAATGAAGCATCAAAACGTGGATGCAACGATAGGTGACATCAGGACCAGATTTTGGATAACAAAGCTGCGTCGACTGTTGCGTACAGTAATATCTGGATGTAGTGTGTGCAAACTACATAGAGCGCAGCCAGCGCCACCTATAATGGGTCCTTTGCCAGAGGACAGACTGGAGGCCAATGGATGGCCATTTAAGTTTACGGGTCTGGACTATTTTGGACCACTCCTTGTGACGATCGGACGTCGAAAGGAAAAGAGATGGGTCGCATTGTTTACGTGTCTGACGACAAGGGCAATACATTTGGAGCTGGCACATGACCTGTCAACTGATTCCTGTATAATCGTAATCAGGAACTTTCTTTGCCGTCGCGGACCTGTACTGAGGTTGCGCAGTGACAACGGAAAGAACTTTGTTGGGGCCAACAGAGAAGCCAAAAGGCTAATAGATGTATTCGAGCCGGAGAAGATTCAGGGTGAGTTATCTTCTAGAGGCATTGAATGGATCTTCAACTGCCCAGCGAACCCAGCTGAAGGCGGAGCCTGGGAAAGGATGGTGCAGTGTGTCAAGAGAGTGCTACGCCACACAGTAAAGGAAGTGGCACCAAAGCAACACGTACTGGAGAGTTTCCTGATTGAGGCCGAGAACGTTGTGAATTCTCGCCCGCTTACCCACTTGCCGGTGTCTGTGGACCAAGAAGCCCCCCTAACACCGAACGATCTACTCAAAGGAGTGGCCAATCTGCCTGACACGCCCGCTATCCACGGGCAGCCGAACGAGAGATGCGTCACGAGGAAGCAGTGGCGCATGGCGCGGCTGTTACGAGACCGTTTTTGGAAGCGGTGGGTCTTAGAGTACCTGCCTACACTTGTGCGACGCGTGAAATGGTGTGCGCGCGTTGAGCCGATACGCCATGGTGATATGGTGTTTATATGCGACCCGGCCGTGCCACGCAGAGAGTGGCGAAGGGGCATAGTGGAGGAGCTCTACCCTGGACCAGATGGAGTGCCTCGACGCGCCAGCATCCGCGTGGCGGACAACAACCGAGTGCGACTGATGACTCGTCCCGTGGCTAAACTAGCCATACTGGATGTGAGTGAAGCAGGGCCTTCACGGGGGCGGGGATGTTGCGGGACGAATTAATTTATCGATTGTTTAGTATTAAGTATATTCTGAAAGTATGTATATTTGCCCTCCGAATGTACGGGCACACTGTATTTGGCTTGTTGCCGCCATTACTTAAATGTTAAGCTCATTATTGTCGTGAGTTCGAAGGCCGTAGGAGGAAAGACTGCGGTAAGATTCCGAGGGAATATATATCTAAGTTCTAACCTATGTAATCCGTTTAGAATAAAACACTTGCACTAGCACGTTTTGCATTACGCTGTCTCTAGTAACATCGGAGTAACATGGCCGGGGGCCAGGCGTAAACTTGCAGTGTTCAAATTGCAACTCCACCTTCATTTGGCACGCGACATAGTATATGCCGAGTTTGGTCAAGATATCTTGATAAACAAAATGTTTTTTTCATACAACTTAATTTTCGACCGATCGTTCCTATGCTAGCTATATGATATAGTGGTCCGATCTTAATAGGATTTTGCATATTTATGAGGAGCATAGTAGAAAAACAAAATGCTTTTTCATACAAAAACTTAATTTTCGACCGATCGATCCTATGGCAGCTATTTGATATAGTGGTCCGATCTTAATAGGATTATGCATATGTATGAGGAGTAAAGAAAAACTAATAAATGCCGTGTTTGGTCAAGATATCTTGATAATCAAAATGTTTTTTCATACAAAAACTTAATTTTCGACCGATCGTTCCTATGGCAGCTATATGATATAGTAGTCCGATCCAGCTGGTTTTCACATATGTGCTGCGTGCAACAGAAAGAGGGAGTTCTGCAAAGTTTCATTAAGATAGCTTTAAAACTGAGGGACTAGTTCGCATAGAAACAGACAGACGGACAGACGGACATGGCTATATCGACTCGGCTGTTGATGCTGATTAAGAATATATATACTTTATGGGGTCGGAGATGTCTCCTTCTATGCGTTACACATTTCACGACAAAATTATCTTACCCTCTCCAAGGGTATAAAAATGTTCCCTTGGCAGGGTTCGAACTCGCAACTGACAGCAGTAGTTGCAAAAATAAGGATAAAAGGAAAATAATAATAATAAGTAATAATAACAAAGGAAGTCAGTTTTCTACTCAGAGGGAGTGGTACAAAGAAAGCTCAAAATGGAATCAGGTGAGTGCCAAATCCAGGGATAGGTGTTAGTGGCCATCGCCAGGAGTTCGGGCTGTAAAAGAAAGAGCGCGTGGAGGAACTGCGTAGGCGGCTATCCACCTACGTGGAGGATAGTGGCCATTCATCTAAGTTCTGGGCTCGGCTTTCCAGTTGGAGTCTCAATTCGCATAAACGTTAGATCCGCTATCCTGGGGAGTCCCATCTGACGTGGGGGTACGACCGCGCCAAAAAGCGGTCCGACCTTAGAGACTCACAAATGTACGGGCGTCCGCGAACGCCTATCCCTAGCGTGGCCCTCAGGAAGGTTGAAGAGGCTCACGATTCCGGTTAAAATGAAGATCACCGAGCAACCATGACTGACGTAGGTATGGAGCGACTCCCAACCGAGTCTGTAAATGTCTCCCAGCTACACAACCATATTCTCATTCAGAGGTCGTGCCTTTCGCAAACGTTCCGGAACAAGTTCGGAAGCTGGGCATAAGATACGAGGGCCGCTCTGACCCTCTCGGTTTCCTGGAAGACCTAGAGGAGCGCGCTATCATGTACCGTATCGCCCTCGATAGATGACCGGGCAGTGAGTGAAGTATTCTGCGAGAGGGTCGTTCGGTGGTACTTGAGCAGTCGACTTAAAGAGGTGCATGGTCGGTGTTAGGGAGGGGTTCCTTGGAGTTCTTCTGCCTGTTACAAACATTTACATTTGCACAAAAACATTATACCTTTTTTACCCATTTTCAATGGGTTCAGGGTATAAAAATAGAGTTTAGTACATGATTATCGCCAAATGTCAAATGCGAATTGAGAATCGAGCAAATACTGTACCAACTAGGACGAGCTAAATATTTTTCATGTCGCGATCTTATGTCATGCTTCCACCAAAATTGAACTAGTTAAAAAATCTAGAAATATAACATTTTCAACGAGCACTGGCACTTATCGCTTTACGCGGCTGCCTTATGGTCTTAAGGTAGAACCAAATTAATTTGTGCGAATGATAAGAGAGCCATCCTAAGCATGTATCTATATGGATAACCTATTGGTTATCGGCTGCTCAGAGCAGCACATGTCCAAAAACTTGACAATCATAATAATAAACATAATTTAAGATTAAACCCAGAGAAATGCGAGTTTTTCATGCACGAAGTAACATTCTTTGGGCATATGTGCACAGACCATGGCATCCTCCCATCTGACGTCATCAAAAGCCATCCAATACCTGCTGATGCGGATGACTCATTTAATAACCTATTAAATATTATTAATGGTTCAAACCAAATTAAATAAAATTGCACGAAGATCAAAAGATGTCTATGAAATCATTAGTAATAATGACGTAAAGAAATTTGTGAAATATAAAAATATAAGTTCGGTAAAATAAATTTTTAACTTAAATAAGGAAAGCAAATAATTTCTCAATTTTCAGTTATTGATTTGTACTATTAACTCAGACGCCGAATTACATAAAATTGTTAACATACACATACAGTAAGGCCAGTCTCACTAAATGAAAAAAATATCAAATTAGTATCATAAATGAATTTAAAAATATGGGCAAAAGGTATTTAAATATATTAAAAGTAGTGCTACAAAAGTGATACAAATAAACAAAAATGACAAAAGTGAAATAAAAGCAATATTGTCGAAATATCATAGAAGTTGGCCGTGTGGGGATTACGCGCATCTTGTTAAAAATGAAGAAATAATTGATACAATCGCACCATTACCTCGTTCAGAGAATGGAAACGAGTATGCCATCACTATAATATTTAATATCACTTAATATCTAGTTACAATACCGGTATCAGATAAACGCGAAAACAGTAGCTAAGGCATTATTTAATTTTTTTGTACTTAAGTACGTTCCTATGAAGACGATCATAGCGGACATGGGTACTAAATACAAAAATTCACTAATAAACACTAATAAATAACAAGTTTATGAATATAAATACTATAAAATCAACAGCAAATTATCACCAGGCATTAGGAAGAGTAGAAAGAAATCATCGAGCATTCAACGAGCTTATCCGTTTTTACATCGCGATTGACAAAGATGATTGGGACATGTGACTAATTTATTTCACCTATTGTTTCAACATTACACCATCGACATACATGAACACTGTGCATACTAACTTGTTTATAGTAGATTACCAAGACAGTTTTTATACCCTGAACCCATTAAAAATGGGTATAAGGGTATATTGTATTTGTGCGAAATCCAAATGTATGTAACAGGCAGAAGGAAGCATCTCCGACCCCATAAAGTATATATATTCTTGATCAGCATCAATAGCCGAGTCAATCTAGCCATGTCCGTCTGTCTGTCCGTCCGTCCGTCCGTCCGTCCGTCCGTCCGTCCGTATGAATGAACGCAAGGATCTCAGAACCTATAAGAGCTAGAGACTTAAAATTATAGATTTAGATGCTCCTAGTTCCCGCGCAGATCGAGTTTGTTTCCGATAATCGATAACTTACTCCGTTTCCAAGCAATCGATAAAAATCGATATAGATATCCTGTTTTTTTGACAATTTTGGTAAATAATAAGAGCTAGAGTCACCAAACTTGACATATAGCTTCTAAAATAGAATATATATATATGCATTTGATGTTGGAAGAAGAGGGTTCAGGGTATACCCTAGTCGGGAGCTTCCGACTGGAACCTCTTACTTGTTTAATATTATAATATTTATAATAGAGTTAAAATAGACCCTATACCTTACCACTAACCAAACAATATATAGACTAGACATGAATACCAGAAAGTAGGCACAAAATGTATCGGAGTCATCTGGTCCAAACTCGCGAGTAAGGGAGTAAGATATACATATGATGTCTTTTATAATCTACAGGAAAGTGCTTGGCGCACTCTCTTCCATATGATTTGTGCGATAGAACGGCAACGATGTTAACTTTTATCTCGCTCGCACTTACTCTCAGCTCTCAATGCTCTCTATTTATGTTTAGGGATCGTTTCAATGTGTGTGTGTGTGTATATGTCCGACAAGCAAGACTGCGCAAAAATTCAATTTTTCCCAAATGCTGAGGCATTTCTACACTTTTGAAGACACGGCTAATATGAAATAGAGAAAGGGTTTGCCACGTCGATGCGAAATTCTGGCATTTTAGTTCGCTATCGTTGGTAAGGGTTGTCATGTGTGCATTTAAAATATTTTGGAATCGCTATTCACGCATACTTGCAGATTTTGTATATGAATAAAAGCATTTATTCGCTTGTGTGCCTGTGCCTTGCCTGCCTGCCTGTCCCCGATGCAAATTAAAGAGATTTTAGGATTTCTGATTTTGGACCTCTACACACAGACACACACATACAAATGTCTGTGAATGGGCTGATCATGGGCGCAAAAGAAAATACATTATTGGCACACGTCTGACGCGCGCCCTCCTTTTTTATGATTTTGATGAATGAAATTTGAGTAAAACTTTGCAGTAATAAGGATAAATTCAACCGGTAGGGTTCGAACATGCGGCAGACCGCAACAATAATTAATAGATATTGATAAAAAAAAAATAAAATTAAATTAAAATTAGAAGCACTGAACACAATATTATTGAAATTACAATGCTGTTGATAAAATCGATGAAGACGCGCCAGAATGTGTGTGTGTTCAAGTATACAGAAATTCTCGCCCCATCAAATTTCGAGGTAAAACAAAACTGTGGATTTTTCTTAACCGATCTTAGTGAAATTTTCTGCAGTATATCCTATTTTTAAGCATAGAATATTTGTTTATTCTCAAGAAATAAATTGCAATAATATTGTGGCTTAAATTGGTGGGCTATAAAAGTTTGGTTATTAACTTACAAAATAAGCTGTGAAAAGTGGTTATAACTGACAGGACGCGCAAATAAAATACATCCATCGGTCGGTGATGCAGAAAATTGTCTATTTTAACCAAGCTTTTAAAATTTCATTTTCATTATGTATGTATAAGTACATAAGGGTATAACCCGGCCTTGTCCGTGGCACGTATGTTATAAAATAAATGTTCAATCAATGTTCTCAAGAAGATTTAAAAATGATTCTGAAACTGAGCGCACGGTAAACGAACAAACGTTTTCTCAATTTCACCATTGTTGCCAGTGGAATTTCCCAAATTACTGAAACACGTACTCATTAAGTTTTTATGCCTCATTTTACGAAAAATGTTAAAGACGCTTCAAATGGTTTTTTATGTAGATACTTGGAAATGAATTTGAGGGCGAAACTTCATCCACCACTTCTTTGACGAGCGAAACACCATTAAAATGAACTTCAAAATGATTTTGATTGTGATTGTAAACAAAAGAACTAAATATAATCATTTTTCGCTTATCAGCCACAAAACTTAAAGCTGCACCAACAAATCTTAGAATCACACTTTTTACCGAGCATGCTCTGAATCTGTAAAAAATGTGAAACTCGTCTCAAGTGATTTTTCATATAAATTACCCACCATTTATTCCAAGGAGGCGAAGATTGTAAAAAAAAGTGGGAAACACTCCTTACATTAATTAACACAAAAAACTTTGGAATTGAGTTTGAGGCCGATCGAATGGTAAACAAAAATGTTTCATACTAACGGTTTTTCGCGATTTTCCCGGAGTTTTCCGAAACTCCATCTTAACGTGCACCTTCATCACATAAGGATACCTTTTTCACGCCCAAGATATAATACCCTTGAGAACATTTGTCTTACTATGTGAAGCGCCCACTAAGGTAGCCACAGTTCATAATTATAATTATAGAGTATAAGCATTGTATAGTATAAAAGTATTGTATTAGGCCAGAAGACCAAACTGTCTTAAATGGTATTGCAAACTGGTAAAATGCGAGACTTAGTCCGAGAAAACTCTCGCAAACACTTCGGGAAACGATAGCAATATGAATCATATGTCGTTCAGCTTGTGTCTGACAAAGTTTCATTTACGACTTTCGCAAGAAATACGATTAACGAGCGTTTTGTGATATTTCAAAAAGATATCGCAAAAGGCTCTAATAAAATATGATTTGCGAAACTTTTTTTGTTCCATGCCCATTTTGTTCCCATAAAAATGTGTGTTGTTGTTTTTTTTTAAATATTCATTTTAGTTCAAACGGTATTTTGAAAATAAATAACATTTAATTTAACTTAAAATTAAAAGGCATTTTTAAAGCAATCTTATAATTGTAAACAAGTGAATACATAATATAAAACAAGTTGGAGGATCTAGTCGGGAGCTCCCGACTAGGGGATACCCTGAACCCTCTTCTACCAACATCAAATGCATATATATTCTATTATAGAAGCTATATGTCAAGTTTGGTGACTCTAGCTCTTATTATTTACCAAAATTGCCCAAAAAACAGGATATCGATATCGATTGCTTGGAAACAGAGTAAGTTATCGATTATCGGAAATAAACTCGATCTGCGCGAGAGCTAGGAGCACCTACATATATAATTTCAAGTCTCTAGCTCTTATAGGTTCTGAGATCTTTGCGTTCATACATGCGGACGGACGGACGGACATGGCCAGATCGACTCGAGTATTGATGCTGATCAAGAATATATATACTTTATGGGGTCGGAGATGCCTGTTACATACATTTGGATTTCGCACAAATACAATATACCCTTATACCCATTTTTAATGGGTTCAGGTTATAATAATTTTATTTACAAATATTTAAAACAAAACTTAATGTGCTTTATTTTTTGGGTATTTATTTAAATATATTCTGACAGGGAAAAGTTTAGTTATTAATTTACACTTGTTAATTACTTCTCTATAGAAATCCAAATGTATACAAATCACTATCTCTTTGACCACCTGTCTGCTCGCTTAGGCGGACCATAGAATAGAGAACAAAGGAGTTTTTCAACCACCGAAAAACGGTCTGAGTAGGAAAAAACAACAACAACAACACAGCATTCGAATTCCACGTCGTTTTAACTCTCCCGCTCTCATGACAATGTTGCACTCTCTAAGCACGATTAACATCCGCAATTGAAAAAAAAGAAAAAAAAAGGGGGAAAAGGAAAATTATAATAACGAGAAAGAAGGGCTATCTTCGACACGCCAAAGATCTAATACACTTGCAGACCCAACCTTTTCATAATGCTCATAGTGCTTTGCCCCTATCTAAGAAGTACCTGGAAAATAGTATATGCCGAGTTTGGTCAAGATATCTTGATAATCAAAATGTTTTTTCATACGACTTAATTTTCGACCGATCGTTCCTATGGCAGCTATATGATAGAGTGTTCCGATCTTAATAGGATATTGCATATTTATGAGGAGCATAGTAAAACTAATAAATGCCGAGTTTGGTCAAGATATCTTGAAAAACAAAATGTTTTTCATCCAAAAACTTAATTTTCGACCGATCATTTCTATGGCAGCTATATGATATAGTGGTCCGATCTTAATAGGATTTTACATATACATATATGAGGAGTAAAGTAAAACTAATAAGTGCCGAGTTTGGTCAAGATATCTTGAAAAACAAAATGTTTTTCATACAAAAACTTAATTTTCGACCGATCGTTCCTATGGCAGCTATATGATATAGTAGTCCGATCCAGCTGGTTTTCACATATGTGCTGCGTGCAATAGAAAGAGGGAGTTCTGCAAAGTTTCATTAAGATAGCTTAAAAACTGAGGGACTAGTTCGCATAGAAACAGACAGCAGACAGACGGACATGGCTATATCGACTCGGCTGTTGATGCTGATTAAGAATATATATACTTTATGGGGTCGGAGATGTCTCCTTCTATGCGTTACACATTTCACGACAAAATTATAATACCCTCTGCAAGGGTATAAAAATAAGTAATAATAACAAAGGAAGTCAGCGACCAAAGTGAAGGATGGTCAAAGTGTGGAAAATAGTAAGTTCTTTTCTACTCAGAGGAATTGGTACAAAGAAAGCTCAAAATGGAATCAGGTGACTGCCAAAAATTCAGGGGTAGACGTGCGCTGGATCAACTAGCGGCGCAAGCAGCAGTTAGTGGCCATCGCCAGGAGTTCGGGCTGGAAAAGGAAGAACGCGTGGAGGAGCTGCGTAGGCGGCTATCCACCTACGTGGAGGATAGTGGCCATTCATCTAAGTTCTGGGGTCGGCTTTCCAGTTGGAGTCTCAATTCGCATAAACGTTAGATCCACTATCCTGGGGTGTCCCATCTGACGTGGGCTGACGACCACGCCAAAAAGCGATCCGACCTTAGAGACTCACAAATGTACGGGCGTCCGCGAACGCCTATCCCTAGCGTAGCCCTCAGGAGGGATGAAGAGGCTCACGATTCCGCTTAAAATGAAGATCACTGAGCAACCATGACTGACATAGGTATGGAGCGACTCCCAACCGAGTCTGTAAATGTCTCCCAGCTACACAACCATATTCTCATTCAGAGGTCGTGCCTTTCGCAAACGTTCCGGAACAAGTTCGGAAGCGGGGCACAAGATACGAGGGCCGCTCTGACCCTCTCGGTTTCCTGGAAGACCTAGAGGAGCGCGCTATCATGTACCGTATCGCCCTCGATAGATGACCGGGCAGTGAGTGAAGTATTCTGCGAGAGGGTCGTTCGGTGGTACTTGAGCAGTCGACTTAAAGAGGTGCATGGTCGGTGTTAGGGAGGGGTTCCTTGGAGTTCTTCTGCCTGTTACAAACATTTACATTTGCACAAAAACATTATACCTTTTTTACCCATTTTCAATGGGTTCAGGGTATAAAAATAGAGTTTAGTACATGATTATCGCCAAATGTCAAATGCGAATTGAGAATCGAGCAAATACTGTACCAACTAGGACGAGCTAAATATTTTTCATGTCGCGATCTTAAGTCATTCTTCCACCAAAATTGAACTAGTTGAAAAATCTAGAAATATAGCATTTTCAACAAGCACTGGCGCTTATCGCTTTACGCGGTTGTCTTATGGTCTTAAGGTAGAACCAAATTAATTTGTGCGAATGATAAGAGAGCCATCCGAAGCTTGTATCTATATGGATAACCTATTAGTTATCGGCTGCTCAGAGCAGCACATGTCCAAAAACTTGACAAGCATATTTGACCTTTGACGAAACCGTAATTTAAGATTATACCTAGAGAAATGCGCGTTTTTCATGCACGAACAAACATTCTTTGGGCATATGTGCACATACCATGGCATCCTTCCATCTGATGTCAGCAAAAGCCATCTAATACCTGCTGATGCGGATGACTCATTTAATAACATTTTAAATATTATTAATGGTTCAAACCAAATTAAATAAAATTGCACGAAGATCAAAAGATTTAAAAGATCCCAATGTCTATGAAATCATTAGCAATAATGACGTAAAGAAATTTGTGAAACTATAAATTCGGTAAAATAAATTGTTAACTTAAATAAGGAAATCAAATAATTTCTCAATTTTCAGTTATTGATTTGTACTCTGATGGAAAATTCGACTTAGGTCAATTTTGTCAAAGGCTTAACTCAGAAGCCGAGTTACATAAAATTATTAACATACACATACAGTAAGGCCAGTCTCACGAAATGAACAACATATCAAATTAGTATCATAAATGAATTTAAAAATATAAGTCAAATAAAAGCAATACTGTCGAAATATCATGATGATCCCATAGAAGAAGGCCGTGTGGGGATTCACGCATCTTGTTAAAAATTAAGAAATACTATTACTGGCCCCAAATGACTAAGACAATTA
The DNA here is from genome assembly GCF_030788295.1 of Drosophila virilis. Classification (NCBI taxonomy): domain Eukaryota; kingdom Metazoa; phylum Arthropoda; class Insecta; order Diptera; family Drosophilidae; genus Drosophila; species Drosophila virilis. Next base: position 123,980 of record NW_027212828.1, on the reverse strand, counting down.
CAAAGTGTGCATGTGAAAATTTGTATAAAATACCAACAAGAAAAGATCACAACACATACAAAAGCACCAATCCGTTTTTACATCGCGATTCACAAAGATGATTGGGACATGTGACTAGATTATTTCACCTATTGTTTCAACATTACACCATCGACATACATGAACACTGTGCATACTAACTTGTTTATGGGAGATTCCCAAGACAGTTTTATAATGTTATAATATTTATAATAGAGCTAAGATAGACCCTATACCTTACATAGATGTTTTGCAAAAGAGATAAGAAATATCTTATAAAAAGCAAAACGAAATTTAGAATATGATAACAAATTAAATGAAATAGAACAAGAGATAGGAAAATTATGTATACTAAAGAACGACCCAGCACATACGTTAGAAAGTAGATATTTGGGTCTTTATAAAGCAATATAAATATAAGATAGATAAAACATAAAACTATATATAGAAAAAAACCCCAAGTATTGAATAAAAACAGGTTGATCAGCCGCAAAGTAACTATCAATATATATTTTAAAAAAAATTTATCATAACAAAAAATTATATTTTTAATACATTCTCCAAGCTTCAACCAAGATTTACTTAAACAAAATAAAAACATAAATTCTATCTTATGCATTTAAGGCACGGTAGAGATTTAAAAAAATCAATAATCAATTTATAACAAAAAGCACGCAAAACACAATAGAGAAGTACAAAATAGAATAGGCTCTACACAAACAAAGCAATACAAACCCAATTAATTTTAACTAGAAACATAATGACCTATTAGGATTAAAATAGATCGAAAGATACGAAGCACAAATCTATTCAGGCTCACAATATATTCATAGAAATACTCCTTCTGATACAAAAGTACAATGGACACTTGAGGGAGGTGTTTCGCCGGTTAAGCGCGGCTAATCTCAGGCTGAATAGGAAAAAGTGTAGTTTCTTCCGGGAAGGGTTGGTCTACCTAGGACATGTCGTTTGTGGGGAAGGAATTCGTACCGATCCAGGGAAGGTGGAGCCGATACGTAACCTGAGGGCCCCACAAATTGTAAGGAGTTGGTATGGTACAGGTGCTACGTCCACAAGCACAAGAGTGCTTAATTCAAGAAGTCACCAACTTCGTGCAGTTGATGTTTTCCCGCAGAGGCGAAGGGATTCAGAGGGCGTGCACTTCTAGCGTTGATCTAAGCTATGCTAGTCGGATTTGGGTTATTTCCTCTTCCCTTCAAATATCACTCATTTTGTGCTCAGATAGGTTAAGTTCGCCTACTGTATACTAAGATCCAGTAGTGTGTAACCGGGCTGTACTTCTATTCTTTATTCTTTACCCTCCCAACCCTCGTAACTCGTAATTAGTTTATGTAGTTATCCCTTAACTAATGTTTTATTTAATTCATCATAAACAATATGGCCGTATAATCCATATAACAATAATAAAATAATCGGCGAAGGACCACTCTTTTCAATTTATCGGTACATTTGAATTAAAGTAAACTTCAAACAATAATCATATGCTCTTAATGAGAATGCTTAGCTCGACCATGTTCGTACGCCGAAGAATCCCTAATCCCCACACTGGCATCGCCCTAGCCAATGTCGTTTGGAACGGCGACCCCAACGGCAGCCGACGAGAAGGACCATCTGGCGAGTGAGGAAGCGGAATTTCCCCCGGTAGTTCCGCAACCGGAGCCGGCACCACCGAAGGTAGCGCACACAAGCGTCGTATCCGCCGTAGCGGAACGCCCGCCAGAAGAAGCACGGCGTAAAGAGCTTAACAAAGGTCGTAAGATGGCGAGGCTGATCGGCAACTTAATTTTGGAACCGGCAAGCGTGAGTATCATACGTGCGTATGTGACGACGGGCCGAATTTAGGGACCAAGAGCTAGCTGCCAGGTTAAGAAAGCGAAAGAAAACAAGACAATAAATTGAGGTGGATGTAAGAGTAAGACTGTGTTTGCGTGTTATCTGTGCAGAAATAGTGCATTTTCAGGCTTACGGTGGGCGGTGGAGCGAACCAAGCAGCACCCATCACGCAGGCCGACTTTAACCTTACCGCAGCGGAGCGATCTCAGCGACTCCCCTTTTCCTCCACAGAATTAATAAGCACTCTGTAGCGGAGTTATCAATTCGGCTTGATACCCCTCTTTACAACTTCGCGTCATCACCCCGGCCAAGAAGTTACTTCACAAGTGGCGCACGAGCAGGAACCCTAGGCATGAAGAAGTGAAGGGAGCGCGTGAACGGGACAGCTGCGAAGGCCCACCGTGGGGCAAATCGTTGTTACGCGTTGAAATTTGCGCGATCAGTAATCACGACGGGAAAAGAAGACACCCATAAACTGAATTCGGGCCAATAGGAACATTGGTGCTGTAGTGATGAGCAATATTTTTTGTGTGAACAAACTAAGCTGTGGGGTCAAAAAAAATGGTGAAGATTTAAGACAAAGTGAGCAACAAGGGTGTATATTTTTTTCTTGTAATCCCCGGTGCAAAATATAACAATCACTAATTAAAGCATATTATGACTAATTACCAACTGAGTGTAAGTGACCACGAAGCAGTAACATAGAACCACGGTCAAAGAGTGGGCGCGTGTAGCAAAAGGGTACCGTGGGTCGAAGCCGGTTTTTTTTTTGTGTGGCCAATTGTGATGTTCTGGCTTGGGAAACTTTTTTAAATTATAAGTTAAAATAAAATTAAATGAAATAAGTGAAAATAAATATAGAATAAACAAATTAAAATAAAATAAATAAAATTGTAACATATCTAAAATAAAACAAGTAAGTGGTTCTGGTCAGGAGCTCCCGACTAGGGGATACCCTGAACCCTCTTCTTCCAACATCAAATGCATATATATATACTCTATTTTAGAAGCTATGTCAAGTTTGGGGACTCTAGCTCTTACTATTTACCAAAATTGCCCAAAAAAAAAATATCGATATCGATTTTTATCGATTGCTTGAAAAACGGAGTAAGTTATCGATTATCGGAAACAAACGCGATCTGCGCAGGCACTAGGACCACCCACATCTAAAATTTCAAGTTTATAGCTCTTATATGTTCTGAGATCCTTGCGTTCATACATACAGACGAACGGACGGACAGACAGACGGACATGGCTAGATCGACTCGGCTATTCATACTGATCAAGAATATATATACTTTATGGGGTCGGAGATGCTTCCTTCTGCCTGTTACATACATTTGGATTTTGCACAAATACAATATACCCTTATACCCATTTTTAATGAGTTCAGGGTATAATCAAATGAAATAATGCAAAATAAATATATGTTAAGAAAAATTTAAAAATTTAAAATAAATTAATGAAAATAATCATAAACAAATACAATAAAATAAATTCGGATTCAAAAATAGGGAAGTAATTAAAAAGAGCCGGTCGGGAAATACTGGATATTTAAACGGAGTCACGCGGACCAGGAGAGGAAAGGGGAATAGCAATTAAAGGTTACGTACAAAAGGAAGGATACGAGTGATTGTCAAAATCCAGGGGTGGGCGCACGGTGGATCCACTGGCGACGAAAGGAGGAACTGGAGGCGATTACTCGTGAGTTTGGGTTGAGCGAGTTGGGCGGGTTGAAAACGTGCTTCGTCGTTTGGCAAGTTTCGCATTCCACCAAAATATGGGCTCGGCTAGCCGAGCTGGAAGCGAAATACACAAGGACCCCGAAGTACAAGGCCCAGCTCGAATCCGACCCAATCGAATGGGATAGACGTTTGAAGTCAGAGTCAGACTCTAGCCCACATTCGAACACCTCCGTCTTGCTCGAGATCCCGGCGATACTGAACTACAAGGCCCGTGATGCGACTGACAGGATGAAGGAATCGGGGACACCTCGCGTTACTGCATCGTCCCGGAACAGGTCAGGAAGTGGGGTATACGCGGTATACGGATGCATTGGAGCAACTTAATGAGCGACACACTACCGCGCCGATATCGTGCTGCAAACGGATGCGAGCGATTACGGTCTCGGCGCCGTTCTGACACAGACCATCGACGAGGAGGAACTCTACTCACTACTCGACTCTAATCGCGTAAGTCAGTAGGAAAGGCGGAGCGCAGGCTCAGCCACTGAGAAGGAATGTCTGGCTATAGTTTGGTCAATCCGTAAGTTGAGATGTTTCCTGGTGGGGTACAGGCTCGACGTCATTGCCGACCACATATCACTTAAATGGCTTAACTCCATAGGGAGTCCATTTGGAAGTATAGCTCGATGGGGCTTAGAGTTGCAGCAGTTTCAGTTCGACGTGCAGTACCGACAGGGGAAGTTGAACGTGGTAGCCGACGCACTGTCCCGACAGCCATTGAAGGCATGTTGTCAGGCCGTGGAGGAGCAGCACCCATTTGGATGGATCGCGTGTGTGCTGGAAAGACTCGCCATTAAGCCCGCAAAGTATTCGTACTACGTACGTCGAGAACGCCAAATCTAAAGAAAAAGAATGAAATCTAAAGAAAAGAAAAAGAGGAGTAAAGTCGACGCTCTATAACGCTTCATATGTCGACAGACAAAATGAAGCGCGACAAAGACTTCGATCTTGGGTGGGAGTGGCAGAGTGATTGAAGTGACAACCTGTGGCAATGGGTGCTAAGCTATAAGTCAGGAGGCTTATCCTGCCACCGTCACCGAAAGCTACCGACTAGGTGGTGGCGCGACTCGCCGCACCCACTTGTGCCAAGGCCACGTGACGCCCTGGAGGGGCACGACTCGCCGCCACCACTCGTGCCTAGACCGCGCAACGGGGAGTGGTGCAATTCGCCGCAGCCACTCATACCAAGGACACTGACACCGATACCGAGGGGGTCCGGGGGTGGGACCCCGGCTTCGAGGACGTCGCAGCGGTGTCGGAAAGCGATACTGAGGAGTGGCGACTGGTGATCCCCGAAGACGTTTTCCCAACGGCAGGTTGGAAGGTCCGCACCACGGACGGGAGGCTACCGCGCAAAGCAACCGAGTAGTCGCCGAGCCAGACGGTTGGCTTCCTCGCATAAGTCGAAATCATTTTTGCGTACGTGACGGTAACGCATCGTTTAGGGTGGCCATCACCAATGCCCCAACGTTATAATCACCCGCCGTTAACAAAGGGGGATGTGACGCGGAGTCACAATCAGGCCCGCGCACAAAGAAAACGAAAAGGGCATATATATAATCATAGATTAAGAGAACGGAAACAAATTTTGAATTTAGAATGATGATGTTATAATAGATTGTAATCATAAGTTAAGAGTAAAAAAGAAGTAGAGGAAGTCAACTATCGCTTAAGGCATGCTTACTAAATTGAGAGTCTGAGTCCGCGAGCACAATAAAAGAGAGCCAAGCATAGAGAGAGCTTTCGCCGCACGGCGAAAAGTGCATGACAACTTTTGAACCGCCAAGCCTACGAAGGTAGGTAGGTAGGAACGATATAGAATTGACAGTGCAGCAGGGCTAAGAAGGCTAAAGAAAACAAGAGAATAAATTAAAGTGGATGTATGCAGACTAAAACTGTGTTTGTGTGTTATCTATGCGGAAATTGTGCATTTTCAGGCTTTCGTTTGCGGCGCAGCGACCCAAGCAGCAGCCATCACGCAGGCCGACTCTAACCTAACAGCAGCACAGCGATCCCAGCGGATCCTCTTTTCCTTAACAGTATTAATAACCACTCTGTGGCGGAGTTATCCCTTTATGTCCTTTATCCTTTGATACCCTTTTCAGCTTCGCGTCTCGGCAAACTTCAAATTTTTTGTAGAGTGGACCTGGATAAGACTGAGAAGCTACTTCACAAAAGAATACATTAGAACAGAATAGAACAAGTTACTTTTTTAATTTTATACATGGTCGACAAAACGAGTGTCTTCTTCATTAAAATACAATATTCAATACAAAGCCTCGCTAGAGTACACAATATACTAATAACATCACCGTCCCATGGAGGTGTTTTATATGCTTGTCCGGCCAGCTGTGCCCTTTTTCACAGCAAATTTTGTCAGTGACTCTATTAGAGCCTCTAAAAAGAAGAAGGGAGATAGTAGAGAAAATAGTGTTCTTTAGTACAATTTAAAATTAATCGTAATTAACTTAATTAATTAAGAAAATAAAATAAATAGGAAAAAGGAAAGAAAGAAATTATTAATAAAGTAAAGGAATTTCAACAAGCTATATACTTAAAATGTTATGTAGATAAGATAGAGAGATAGTAATGGAAAATCACCAGTATGGCAAGCTATTCCCCTGCTCATAGCTGGGATTAGTCAGTGTCTTCCCGGAGGTATCCTGAAAAAACTATTTTATTAAGGGGTAGGGAAAGTTCGGTAGAGAAAACATGTTGCAAACTATTTTAATCTTTACATAGCACCCGAAAAGGATTGTGCATTGTGTAGTCTGCTGTGCACGTGGATAGGAATAAGGGGCGATAATTTCTGGTATGTCTGGATGGAGAGAAAAAGAAGGAGAATCTATACCGCCAACAATCAACATACGTAGGACGACAAGACTGAGAATTGTCGACGGTTGGTTGACGACGGAAGATTAATAGCCTCTGTCCACTGTACACATTTCTCATACATATCATAAAATATCACATTTTTGACAAATGTGTGAAATGCGCCCTGTGCGTTTCCCCAGAAGAAAACACATTTCCGTATCTTTCAAAAATGCAACATTTTTGAAAAATGTGTAAATTCGCCCGAACACTTCGTGTTTTTTGCGATAATTAATCGAGATTTCTATCGATGTTGTGAAAAATGGTAAAGTATCGTAAACATCAACGAAGGCAAGCACCAACTCTCAATTAGAAATTAGAAATTAAACATGGCAAAATCTCGAAAAGAGTACCTAAAATGGAGCATTTACTTCGAGAGCGCAATATTTGAGCTTTGGAAGAAGAACTTTCCGGCGCCTATGTAAATTAAAGAAACTCGATCAGCTGTTTTTTAAAGAAGCGGTACTTTTGCCACTCACATGTTACCGACAACCGGTGGAACACTAATAGTGTAATTCGAAAATGTGACATTTCTTAAGCCAGTGGACAGTGGCTATAAGAAGAAGCAGTCTGCTGAAGTAGGATGGCAACCGAAGATCAGGGGCCCAATTTAAGGCTCGTAATGCAAAAAGAAAAGAAATTGCTTTTGAATACAATACGATCCTGGCTATTGTTATACTGCGGAGACCAGATGCAAGAGCAGTATTCAAAGAGATAAGTTTATAATAGAATAAAATTTCACAGCATCCGCATACATAAGTAGCAGGGCATGTGATATAACCGAGGGGAGACCATTTATAAGAGTAAAGAGTAAAGGTCCACAATGACTACCTTGAGAAACACCAGAAGTAGCGTGAACCTGCTTAGAGGTAAGCAGCCTCAGCATTACTCTTTGGGTCCAACCTTTTAAATAAGAATTAATCCAAAGCAAAAGAGACGGAAGGAAACTTATTCGGTCAAGTTTAAAAAGTAAAATGTCATGGTGCACAGAGCCAAACGCCTTACTCAACTCAGTATAAATGACATCAGTTTGCATTTCCGAAAGGAAAGCATAATTTCCCAAGGAAGTAAACTCAAGCAGATTGGTCGTAGTTGACCGATTCTTTAAGAATCCATGTTGAACAGGGGAAACAACTGATTTGCAGAAATGCTGGAAATTCGAAGTGATTATTGTTTCAAATAGTTTTGCTTTAGGAATAGTTTTGCAATGCCCTTGTAATTGTGTATATTAGACTTTCCACCTTTCTTGTGGAGACAGCTGCGAAGGCCCACCGTGGGTCAAATCGTTGGTACGCGTTGAAATTTACGCGATCAGAAATTGCGACGGGAAAAGAAGACATCCATAAGCTGAATTCGGGCCAATAGGAACATTGGTGCTGAATTGATGAGTAATATTTTTTTGTGTGAACAAATTAAGCTGTAGGGCCAAAAAAAAGTGGTGAAGATTTAAGACAAAGTGAGCAACAAGGGTGTATATTTTTTTCTTGTAATCCTCGGTGCAAAATATAACAACTACTAATGAAAGCTTATAATGACTAATTACCAACTGAGTGTAAGTGACCACGAAGCAGTAACATAGAACCACGGTCAAAGAGTGGACGCGTGTAGCAAAAGGGTACCGTGGGTCGAGGCCGGTCGCAGCGTCACTTTTTAGTGTGGTCAACTTAAACTGCGACTTTTTTTTTGTGTGGCCAATTGTGATGTTCTGGCTTGGGAAACTCTTTTAAATTGTAAGTTAAAATAAAATTAAATGAAATAAGTGAAAATAAATATAAAATAAACAAATTAAAATAAAATAAATAAAATTGTAACATATCTAAAATAAAACATGTAAGTGGTTCTGGTCAGGAGCTCCCGACTAGGGGTTACCCTGAACCTTCTTCTTCCAACACCAAATGCATATATATATATACTCTATTTTAGAAGCTATATGTCAAGTTTGGGGACTCTAGCTCTTATTATTTTCAAAAATTGCCCAGAAAAAAGGATATCGATATCGATTTTTATCGACTGCTTGAAAAACGGAGTAAGTTATCGATTATCGGAAACAAACGCGATCTGCGCATGCACTAGGACCACCCACATCTAAAATTTCAAGTCTACAGCTTTTATATGTTCTGAGATCCTTGCGTTCATACATACAGACGGACGGACGGACAGACAGACGGACATGGCTAGATCGACTCGGCTATTCATACTGATCAAGAATATATATACTTTATGGGGTCGGAGATGCTTCCTTCTGCCTGTTACATACATTTGGATTTTGCACAAATACAATATACCCTTATATCCATTTTTAATGGGTTCAGGGTATAATCAAATGAAATAATGCAAAATAAATATATGTTAAGAAAAATTTAAAAATTTAAAATAAATGAATATAAAGTTATTAAAAAAATAAAATAATTATAAATAATCATAAACAAATACAATAAAATAAATTCGGATTCAAAAATAGGGAAGTAATTAAAAAGAGCCGGTCGGGAAATACTGGATATTTAAACGGAGTCACGCGGACCAGGAGAGGAAAGGGGAATAGCAATCAAAGGTTACGTACGAAAGGAAGGATACGAGTGATTGTCAAAATCCAGGGGTGGGCGCACGGTGGATCCACTGGCGACGAAAGGAGGAACTGGAGGCGATTACTCGTAAGTTTGGGTTGAGCGAGTTGGGCGGGTTGAAGACGTGCTTCGTCGTTTGGCAAGTTTCGCATTCCACCAAAATATGGGCTCGGCTAGCCGAGCTGGAAGCGAAATACACAAGGACCCCGAAGTACAAGGCCCAGCTGGAATCCGACCCAACCGGCCCACATTCGAGCACCTCCGTCTTGCTCGAGATCCCGGCGATACTGAACTACAAGGCCCGTGATGCGACTGACAGGATGAAGGAATCGGGGACACCTCGCGTTACTGCATCGTCCCGGAACAGGTCAGGAAGTGGGGTATACGCTTCGATGGGTAGGCTGATCCACTGTCCCTCGTGGGACCCCTCGAAGATTGGGCCCGGTCTTATGAGATCGACACCGATAGGTTGCCCAGGGCAATGAACGAGGTCATGGTCGGTGAAGCCGCTCGCTGGTTCATAACAAGTGGGTTAAGAGAGGTGGCATGGAACGAGTTTAAAGAGGGACTTTTCTTTTTGCCCCTGCGACATTTTGAATTGTTGGAAGACGAAATCCGGGCTCAACGTCAACAGGAAGGCGAAGGGCGCTGATGCACCACGATAGCTACAGCCCGGAGCGAGAATTGACAAGAATAAACGACAGCGCAGCCCCAGAGTATAAATTTTAAGTGCGGAGACAAAATTTCTCGTCGCTGTCAAATCTCAAACAATTAGCGATCGAGCATGACGGCATAAAACAGCAGGGAAACAGTATCCCCCAGGTGCACGATCTCGATTAGGTAGCATGGGCACATGTCCAGGCGAGGGGCAAGGAAGGCGACAACAGGCTTAATCAACCAGTTTAGGGTAGCTTCGTCGCCAGTATTACCGGTGCCAAGGAAAGAGCCCGCTTACCGAATGATTAGCCAATAAGCCGGGGGAATATCCAGGAGACGCCCTATATGTTTTCGATGCGGGCAAGCGGGGAATTTCAGGAGGGAATGTCCCAACCCGCAGGTAGTCTTTTGTGCGCAATGCGGGACTAGGGGGGTGAGCAGCCAGGAATACTGTAGACGACCGGCTCAGGGAAATGGGCAGACGCACCATCCGGACCGGGAGCGTATGGGCAGCGACATTTTTGAAAAATGTGTAAATTCGCCCCGAACACTTCGTGTTTTTTGCGATAATTAATCGAGATTTCTATCGATGTTGTGAAAAATGGTAAAGTATCGTAAACATCAACGAAGGCAAGCGCCAACTCTCAATTAGAAATTAGAAATTAAACATGGCAAAATCTCGAAAAGAGTACCTAAAATGGAGCATTTACTTCGAGAGCGCAATATTTGAGCTTTGGAAGAAGAACTTTCCGGCGCCTATGTAAATTAAAGAAACTCGATCAGCTGTTTTTTAAAGAAGCGGTACTTTTGCCACTCACATGTTACCGACAACCGGTGGAACACTAATAGTGTAATTCGAAAATGTGACATTTCTTAAACCAGTGGACAGTGGCTATAAGAAGAAGCAGTCTGCTGGAGTAGGATGGCAACCGAAGATCAGGGGCCCAATTTAAGGCTCGTAATGCAAAAAGAAAAGAAATTGCTTTTGAATACAATACAATCCTGGCTATTGTTATACTGCGGAGACCAGATGCAAGAGCAGTATTCAAAGAGATAAGTGTATAATAGAATAAAATTTCACAGCATCCGCATACATAAGTAGCTGGGAATGTGATATAACCGAGGGGAGACCATTTATAAGAGTAAAGAGTAAAGGTCCACAATGACTACCTTGAGAAACACCAGAAGTAGCGTGAACCTGTTTAGAGGTAAGCAGCCTCAGCATTACTCTTTGGGTCCTACCTTTTAAATAAGAATTAATCCAAAGCAAAAAAGACGGAAGGAAACTTATTCGGTCAAGTTTAAAAAGTAAAATGTCATGCTGCACAAAGTCAAACGCCTTACTCAACTCAGTATAAATGACATCAGTTTGGATTTTCGAAAGGAAAGCATAATTTACCAAGGAAGTAAACTCAAGCAGATTGGTCGTAGTTGACCGATTCTTTAAGAATCCATGTTGAACAGGGGAAACAACTGATTTGCAGAAATGCTGGAAATTCGAAGTGATTATTGTTTCAAATAATTTAGGTATAGTTTCCAATGCCCTTGTAATTGTGTATATTAGACTTTCCACCTTTCTTGTGGAGAGGAACGATATACGATTCTTTCCAAACAGATAGAAAGACAATTCAAGGAATAGATAAAAAAAACTTTAGCAAAGGATAAAGAAAGGAAGAACTACACTCCTTGTGTAACAACTAGGAATATTGTCAGGCCCAGTAGAAAAAGAGGATTTTAAAGAGTTTATAGCTAAAAGGAGAAATAATGGGAGGAGTTATAGATCTATAGGAAGAAATAGTATAAGGGTAAGAATAACTATTAGAACAGACGGAAAAGTAAGTTGATAGGAAAAAATTAGCCAAGAGGTTAGCAGAATCGGAATAATTTCTAGCTCTATCTATCCCAAGAGAAAAAGAAGATGGCAAACTTCAAGGCTTACGATTAAAGTTTACAAAATTATTAAGCTTTCTCGGGTTTCGGTGAAATTGCCTTTTGTAAAATGTAATATATTTTTTTAGCATTGAGAAGTTCGACATGGCTATAGAATATTTAGCCAAGTAAATAATCGAAAAATAAAATAGCAATATTCAAATCAAGCTGGTCATATAAACAAGACCAATTGATTTCATGAATACGTTGATTAAGTAAGGAATAGTTTCCTTTGCGAATGTATCGGCAGGGCTTATAGGTAGCTGATGAATGTAAAACGGATTGAAATTGAACATGGCAACCTCTAAAGTAGGATGATATATGTACATTCTCTGGAAGGGATAGAGGGCAGGACCTCGACACATAAGGTAGTCATTAATAAACACCAGATCAAGAGTTATATTCTAATGATTCTATATTATTGATTGGAAATTGAATTTATTTGAAACAAGGAAGGGCCTAGCACGCAATCTATAGAGTCATGCTGCGCTAAGTGCACTAGAAAATTTTCGGTACATAATAATTGTTGCGCTATTGAGCTTTTCCAATAGCTTTCACAAATAGAAATAATTAACTATTTATATTTTGTGTTCAACATTGTTTTATATTTCTTAAAGTTACGAGAAGCAGGCAGACCCAAGTTGGTCTGTGCTTATTATTTAAGAACAATAGTTTATATATAGGCAAGCGAACCCGAATTAGTACGTGCCAATTTTAGCGAAGAGACAATTATTAGTTATAATTTTGAGTAATGCAAGTGGCCGATGCGTACCAAATACATGAAACGAACGAACTTAACTAAACTCGATGCGCAGCATCGAAGCCTTTGCATAAGTAAAGCTAGGGCAATAAAACGATCGTTACAGCGAAGAGCGGCAGCTCTATGTAAATGAATTCTTAAGAGCGAAATTTAGGTACTTGCTTTGCAGAGCGAGTATTATAAGATAAAATTAAGATGCTGCTCTTATCAGTTGCGAGGTCGCTCCAGTTCTTTTGGCTGCGTAACCAGACATTCTCCCCCCGTTAGAAGGCATGGGATTTCAACAGATTCCCTGATGGGCAATAGGCATAGCTTGTTTGCAGCTCATCTCGTTTCTCCTGTTGCGGTGCGCAAAATGGATACTCGAGCGACTCCATCCTTTCCCACGATTAACTCTGTGATTCTCGCCAGTGGCCACCTTAGAGGCGGCAGATTTTCATCTTTACGAGGACTATGTCGTTGACGCATAGGCCTGGTTTCGGAATACGCCATTTGGAGATCTGCTGAAGCAGTGTTAAGTATTCTTTACGCCAGCGAGACCAAAACAGTTGTTGGAGGTACGTTACGCGTTGCCATCCATCCAGACGATTGAATTGAAGGTGCGTCACATCAGGTTCAAAGAACGATGAGCTGGGTCCACAAATCAAGAAATGAGCTGCAGTGAGCACATCTAGATCTGCTGGATATTCTGAAAGAGGAAACAATGGCCTGAAATTAATTATCGATGCTATGTGGCAGACTAGGGTGCGAAACTCTTCGAAGTTGAGAACACAAGATCCAACAGCACGATAAAAATGATGTTTCGCTGTCTTCACTGCTGCTTCCCAAAGGCCGCCAAAATGCGGTAAACGAGGAGGTATACATTTCCAATCATTGGAATCAGCCATGCAAAAATTATGCACTGACTCAATATGATTACGACTTATGAATAGACGCTTGAGATCCAGAAGCTCGTTTTTGGCGCCGACAAAGTTGGTAGCGTTATCCGACCATATCTGAGATGGCCTGCCTCGAGTCGATATAAACCTCTTAAGCGCATTCAAGAAAGAAGCTGTTGACAGATCCTTGACCAGTTCCAGGTGAACCGCTTTAGTCGCGAAGCAGACGAAGACAGCCATTCAACATTTGACTGGAGCTTTATTTCGTACGTCTGGCTTATAGAAAAATGGTCCACAATAGTCAACACCAGAGACTTCAAAGGCTCGACAAGCAGTCAAACGTTCATTGGGCAGATCACCCATTATATGCTCTATTAATCGAGGCTTGGCACGAAAACATCTCACACATTTTCCAACCACCTTGGATACGGTCTTCCTTCCACCAATCGGCCAATACTGCAACCGAATATGAGCAAGAAGTGTGAAACCGTGTGATGACTGAGTTTGTGATGGGGTGGTGACACGGGAGAATTATTGGATGGCGAGCGTCAAAATCCAGCGAAGAGTTTTTCAAGCGCCCATCAACTCTAAGAATTGCGAAATCATCCAAAAAAGGGTTAAGTGATGCGATACAACTGGACGGTTTAACAACTCTTCTCGATTGCAATGATTTGATCTCTTCACGTAGGTGTGCTCTCTGGATGAGCCTTAGTAAGAGTTGGGTCCCATGTTGTATATCAGACACTGTTAGTCCGGGATGCCTGCTTCTGTGTATGAATTTATAAATATATCCGAATATACGCTGCATTGTATCAAATGAGTTGAGTTTGCAAGTGACAGTTATATCAACAAAGGGAGATGACGCAATAAGGACCCTTTTTTTAAGTTCGAGTTCTGTCCTTTCTGACAAACAAGGAGCAGGCCAGTCCAATTTGTTTTTAACTAGAAATTCTGGGTCGTTGAACCACAGTGACGATTAATCTAATTCACTGGGCGTAGATCCTCTCGAGAGTAAATCTGCCGGGTTGAGTGAAGTAGGCACGTAACGCCATTCCATGCCATTAGTTAGCTCTTGAACTGCTGTGACGCGATTAGCCACAAACACATTGATCTTGCAGGGCTCGGTCCTTATCCAGGAAAGGCATACAGAAGAATCCGACCAACAGTAGAATTTTGCATCGAACAGATTCATTTTAGATATTTCACGCATGAGATTAGATAATAAGACGGCACCACAGAGATCTAGCTTTGGAACTGTGATTGTTTTCAGAGGAGCTACACGCGATTTGGATCACAACAGCTGACAACTGGCCGATGTTCGTCGAGAAAGGACGTAGACACAGGCTCCATATGCTTCGATGCTAACGTCGCAGAAACCGTGAACTTCTAATTCTGCTGCAGGTATTGACACGAGACGAGGAAATTTAAGAAACTGTGACTTCTCAAAACTGCAGCAAAGATCATGCCAAGCTGTTCCCAGTGATGATGGCAAGCTCTCGTCCCACTTAAGCTTCTCCTTCCAGATTGCTGCATAAAGATTTTAGCCTTGGCAATTACCGGCCCTATGAGTCCAAGCGGGTCATACAAGCGAGCTATGGTCGATAGTATTGACCTTTTGGATGGTTTAGATCTCTGCTGAATGGACGAAAACGAAAACAACAATCGATCCGACGCTGAGTCCCAAGCGAGTCCAAGAGTTTTGGTGATGTCGCTACCATCATCAAACTTTAGGGAAGATTCTCTGTCCTCTTGGGGTATCCCTTTCAGTACAGCAGAATTGTTTAAGCACCACTTTTGCAACTTGAAGCCCCCACTTGCCAAGATTCCAGACACAGTGATGAGGAAGAAAGTATTGACAAAGTCCTATAGACTCTGGAGCAACAGGCGACATATGACCAAGATCCAACTATTCCTTTAGAATGTTTGAATATTGAATCTTCAGATCTGGACGATTTTGTAGTTTGCGTTCCAGGGTCAGGAACCGACGAAAGGCTTGTTGGTATGACGTCCCCAGACATTCCAAACTTCGCTTGAAGGGTAAACGAACTGAATATTGGCCAGTTGGCAATCTGATATGAGTCTTTACGAAATGTTCTTCACAGATATTTTCTTCCTTTGAAGTGGTAGGTGTACTTTCCAAGCAGGATTCTATCTCCCAAAATCTTCGAACCAACTCAACAGCACGTTATTCAGAACTTGACAGAACCTCACTCAAGCGCGGTCCGTCTCCAGAAACTACCCAACCAAGCCGTGTTTTTTGAAGACACGGTAGTCCTGGGAGAAGCCTTATCTGGCCAACGCTGAGAAGGTCGTAAAAAAGGCTAGTCCACGCGTTGAGGCTTAAAGAAAGCCGGATCTGCAAGTTTTATGTTATCGGGAATGTTCCAATTCGTCGTGTTGATAGTAAAACTCGGTTGACTATCCGTTATGTTAGGCGCTACCAGAGCTGTAAGGCATGTTGAGTATTCAGAGACTTGAGACTGTATTGTGATAGTGACCGTGTTTCCTTCTGTTTCAAAACGACAATCTCCTAGACCAGAGACAATGGCTTAGGACTTGTGCTTCTTTAGCTGAAGCTGTTGAGCAAGGCGCGACGTTATAAGGTGAAGCTGAGAACCAGAATCCAAAAGGGCACGACAAGGTATCAAAGTGCCGGAGCGATTTCTTACAAAGATCAAAGCCGTAGCCAAGACGACAACATCACTACTGAAATACTGGGCAACAAGAGATGTGGAGGTAGATGGCGATGACTTAGCGAAAGAGGCATGGGCTATCGGCGATGAATTTGCAGGCTCAGTCTGCTGACCAGACGGAAATACGGAATTGTTTAAATGCAGCAGAGAATGATGTTTCGCCCCGCAGGTCCGACAGCATCCAAAGCTGCATGATCGCAATTGATGACCTTTCTTTAGGCAATTCAAGCACAATGCAACTCGTTTTGCCTCCCTAAGCCGTAATGCAGGGGTCAAATTTCCAAATCGAGAACGATTATATATACTATGACCAGGGCTGTCACAAAAGACGCAGACAGGGGCGTCGTGGTTAGTGGCGATAAATGACGATCCACTGGTGTTAATTGCTCTAGTTTTTCCCACCTGATGGCTAGGGGCATAGCTTGCCATAGCAAAATTTACGGTTTCCATTGTTCGACATCTCTGCTCCAGAAATGTAGCCATATGCTCCCACGATGGTATTAAATTAACGAACGACGAATCCCTTAGCCTTTCTTCCCATTGTAAAATAATCTGCACAATGATGCATCCAGCGATTTGTTCGGAGTTGCCCATACTCTTTATCGCGCGAAAATGTGCGTTGAATTGGTCGGATAACTCCCTTAGCGACACGGCCGATCCACCTGCCACCCTCTTGAGCCCCAATATCTCAAGTATGTGTGCCTAAAAAACCAAACGTCTATTATTAAACCTTTTCTCCAATAAATCAAGTACCATGGCATAATTACCGTTTGTTATTTCCAATGATCGAATCGCGTCCAGCGCTGTATCCTTCAGGCACGATCGAAGACGCTGCAGCTTTTCGATATGCTAGATCAGGATGATTTTCTATGACGGTTGTGCACATAGAATAAAAGTCGGCCCATTCTGTGTAACCACCACTGAACGTAGGCAACTTTATTGAGGGTAGTGTTGGCGGTGCCTTAGCTCTAACTGTCTGCGAGGGCAGCACAGACTGGTCGCGAAATATTGAGACACGTTTCGCAATTTCACTCCGAACCGAAATTTCCATAGAAACTGCTAACTCGTCGAAGTCCTCACGCAATTGGTTACCGATTTCATCAAAGTTTAGTCCTTCAAGGCTAGTGTGACTAATATCAAATGAGGTCTGGAGCCGCTCGATTTGCTTCAGCCTAACACTAAGACCGCACTCATCAATTGCACTAAGTGGCGAATTAGTTAGAGCATTTCGAAGTGTTTGCAAACTGTCATAAATTGAAATGGCTTTGCGCTTCAGAAAGGTCACCCTGTTTGCAGAGGGCACTGCACTAGAGGCATTATTTTCGGTTGCCATTAGAAGCGTGATAAAAAGCCCGTGCGAAAGTAGCTGAGTAACTAACAATCGATCGCTAGTACATCCAAACCGTTCAAAAAACAATAGTTGTACAATAAGAACTTCGGCGAACGCAAGTGTCAAGCTATGTAATGAAGCAACGGCAATAGCTTTTACATAAGTACCGCACGAATGAGCAGAGACTTTAAGCGACCGAGAGAGTAGGCAAAGCGACGGCGATAAGTATGTATGTATATAAAGTGCACAAAACGAAATGCCAGGTGGTGCCTTTTAAGATTATTGCTTTAATGTAAAGCAAATAATCTTACAACAACAAAAATAAAAATCACGTCGGGGTCACCAAATGTTGCGCTATTGAGCTTTTTCAATAGCTTTCACAAATAGAAATAATTAACTATTTATTTTTTGTGTTCAAAATTGTTTTATATATCTTAAAGTTACGAGAAGCAGGCAGACCCGAATTGGTCTGTGCTTATTATTTAAGAACAATAGTTTATATATAGCCAAGCGAACCCGAATTAGTACGTGCCAATTTTAGCGAAGAGACAATTATTAGTTATAATTTTGAGTAATGCAAGTGGCCGATGCGTACCAAATACATGAAGCGAACGAACTTAACTAAACTCGATGCGCAGCATCGAAGCCTTTGCATAAGTAAAGCTAGGGCAATAAAACGATCGTTACAGCGAAGAGCGGCAGCTCTATGTAAATGAATTCTTAAGAGCAAGATTTAGGCACTTGCTTTGCAGAGCGATTATTATAAGATAAAATTAAGATGCTGCACTTATCAGTTGCGAGGTCGCTCCAGTTGTTTTGGCTGCGTAACCAGACAATCCGATCGACCTCAAACTCATTTTCAAAGAAATTTCCTCAAAGTAATTTTAGGGATTTTTCGCCATGCTTAGGAAAATCCATTGCTCGTTGGTGGATATGGGGGTTAAACATTTTTTAAGGGACGTTTCGAGCTGAAATTAATTTTCAAGAATCTATCAGAAAAATCCTTTAAGACGTGCTTCACATATCTCGCAGAATTAAAGCATCCTCGGTAAAAAGTGCGATTCTCAGAATTTTTTGTGAAGTTTTAAGTTTTGTCCGAATTGCTTCACTTATTTTCAGAGCTTAACATACATAAGAACTTAATAAATAGGTATTTCAGCGATTTGGGAAATTTCACACACAACAGTGGGTAATTAGCAAAAAATGTTTGTAATAAACATTTTTTTTTTACCATCCGATCGGCCTCAAACTCATCTTTAAATAAATTTGTTCAAATTCATTTTAGGAAAAAAAATTTTATAGGTGACGTTTCGAGTTGAAATTAATTTTCAAGCATTTATAAGAAAAGCAAAAAATGTTTGTATTAAACATTTTTGTTTACCATCCGATCCGCCCCAAAATCATCTTTAAAGAAATTTTTTCAAGTAAGAGATTTTTCGCCATTTTTAAGAAAATCCATTGCTCCTTTGTGTAAATGGGATTACAAAATTCTATAGGTGACTTTTCGCGCTGAAATAAATTTTCAAGCATCTATGAGAAAAACCTTTTAAGACGTGCTTCGCATATCTCGGAGGATTAAAGCATCGGCGGTAAAAAGTTCGATTCTCAGAATTTTTTGTGAAGTTGTAAGTTTTGTCCGCATTGCTTCAAACTTATTTTCAGAGCGATAAGATCTTAATAAATGGGTATATCAGCAATTTGGGAAAGTCCACACACAACAGTGGGTAACAAGAAAAAATGTTTGTATTTAAGATTTTTGTTAAACATCCGATCGATCTCAAACTCATCTTCAAAGAAATTTTTTCAAACTAATTTTAAAGATATTTCGCAATTTTTTGGTAAACCCATTGCTTCTTGGTGGAAATGGGATTCAAAAATTTGATAGGTGACGTTTCGCGGTGAAATTAGTTTCCGAGCATCTATAGGAATAATCCGTTAAGACGTGCTTCACATTTCTCGGAGAATTAAAGCATCCTCGGTAAAAAGTGCGATTCTCAGAATTTTTTGTGAAGTTTTAGGTTTTGTCCGAATTGCTTCAAACTTATTTTCAGAGCTTTACATACATAAGAACTTAATAAATATATATATCAGCGATTTGGGAAATTCCACGCACGACAGTGGGTAATTAGCAAAAAATGTTTGTATTAAACTCGTTTTCAAAGAAATTTCTTCAAATTCGTTTTAGGGATTTGTCGCCATTTTTTGGAAAGGCCATTGCTCGTTGGGGTCATACATTTGTAGGTGACGTTTCGCACTGAAATAAATTTTTAAGGATCTATGAGAAAAATCATTTCCGACGTGCTTCACATAATTTGGAAAAATTAAGCATCCTCGGTAAAAGTATGATTATAAGAACTTTTTGTAAATTTTTCAGTTTTGTCCGATTTGCTTCAAACTTATTTTCAGAGCTTCACCTACATAAGAACTTAATAAATAGGTATATAAGCAATTCCAGAAATTCCACACATGACAGTGGGTAATTAGCGAAAAATGTTTGTATTAACAATTTTTTTAACCATTCGATCAACCTCAATCTCATTTTCAAAGAAATTTCTTCAAATTAATTTTAGGGGATTTTTCGACATTGTTAGGAAAATCCATTAAGCTTTGGTATAAATGAGGGTCAAAAATTTGATTGGTGACGTTTCGCGCTGAAATTAATTTTCAAGCATCTATAAGAAAAATCATTTAAGACGTGCTTCACATTTGTCGGAGAATTAAAGCATCCTCGGTGAAAAGTGAGGTTCTAAGAATTATTTGTTAGGTTTTAAATTATGTCCGATTTGCTTCAAACTTATTTTCAGAGCTTCACCCACATAAGAACTTAATAAATAGGTATATCAGCAATTTGGGGAATTCCACACACAACAGTGGGTAATTAGAAAAAAAAATGTTTGTATTAAACATTTTTGCTTACCATCCTATCAACCTCAAACTCATTTTCAAAGAAATTTGTCCAACTTAATTTTAGGGATTTGTCGCCATTTTTGGAAAACCCATTCCTCGGTGGTGGAAATGGGGATCAAACATTTGATAGGTGACGTTTCGCGCTGAAATTAATTTTCAAGGATCTATAGGAAAAATCATTTATGATGTACTTCACATTTTTCGGAAAATTGAAGCATCCTCGGTAAAAAGTGCGATTCTAAGAATTTTTTGTGAAGTTTTAAGTTATGTCCGATTTGCTTCAAAATTATTTTCAGAGCTTCACCTACATAAGAACTTTATAAATAGGTATATCAGCAATTTGGGAAATTCCACACACAACTGTGGGTAACTAGCATAAAATGTTTATTTAAACATTTTTGTTTACGATCGACCTCAAACTCATTTTTAAAGGAATTTCTTCAAAATCATTTTTAGGAATTTTTCGCCATTTTTAGGAAAATCCATTGCTCGTTGGTGGAAATAGGAGTCTAAAATTTTATAGGTGATGTTTCGCGCTGAAATTAGTTCTCAAGAAAAATCATGTAAAGCGTGCTTCACATTTTTCGGAGAATTAAAGCATCCTGGGTAAAAAGTGCAATTCTAAGAATTTTTTATGAAGTATTTTTATTATTTTCAGAGCTCCACCTTCATAAAAACTTAACAAATAGATATATCCGAAATATGGGAAATTCCACACACAACAGTGGGTAATAAGCAAAAAATGTTTGTATTAAACATTTTTGTTAACCATCCGATCGACCTCAAACTCATTTTCAAAGCAATGTCTTGAAATTAATATGAGTGATTTTTCGCCATTTTAAGAAAAATCCATTGCTCGTTGGTGGAAATGGAGGTAAAAAATTTTGTATCTAACATTTCCAGCTGAAATCAATTTTCTAGCATCTATAAGAAAAATCATATATGACGTACTTCACATTTTTCGGAATATTAAAGCATCCTCGGTAAAAAGTTCGATTATAAAAATTATTTGTGAAGTTTTAAGTTATGTCCGATTTGCTTCCAACTTATTTTCAGAGCTTGTAGCATGTACTGTGGTGAAGCTACTCTAGCAATACATATCGGGTAGCAACGGTGACGGCGGTTAGCAGCCAATCTTCACAAAATCATTCGGGAAGTATTCACCGAGGCTCCTCGTGGTTGAGTTAGCATGGCAGGGCGGGATCCTCTTGCTCCCTAGCTCTTTCGGGTGGGGGGGTTCTTTTTGCCATGTCTCGACCTGCATACACAATTTTATTTTAGGATCCCTAGAGAACCTAAATTGGATACCGATGATCCGAAGAAACAAAATCTCAAACAGGCATAACTTAACGAGCACTTAAAGTGCCAATAGAATGGTGATAGCTTTCATTAGGGCATATATATTCCGAAGAGGCGAAGTCTTGGATGTAAGCTGACTCTCGCGTTCGATACCCTCCCAACCATGATCTTCAGCGTTTAAGGTTTTGAAGATCCCAAAAAAAAACAATCTTCTACGACATTATATCACCATGTCACCAGGAAAGAAAACTTAGCAATGCATAATCAAAATCCGTAATTAATATTTATTATAAAGAAAAGCATTATCCATGAAATTGAATCCTTCCGTTGGATAATCTGCATCTTATTACAAGTGGCATTAATGAATCAACAATAATTCAGTAACTAAAACTAGTCAGTTAATATTTTTACAATGGCTCAAAAATTCTTCAAAAATAATTCATTTTATAAACTATTCAGGTAATATTTTATTTTTATTGAGCAAAATAAAAAAAAATCTCAAAATTTCGCTAAAGTGCATTTTAATAATTATAGAATAAGGCTAGGCAAGAAAAAAAATGACATTAGTAAATTGAACTAAAGTGTATTCGGCAAAAGCAAAAAAAATTTATTATAATAGAGTCAATATAATTGTAGTTGATGGTTAATTGTATGGTTGAAAAAAAATATGGGCAACAGAAGGTTAAGCTCGAAGCGCATGGGCAAATCGGAGCGCAGCGCAACCAGCTGATCAGTGAATACGATGATACATCTTTGTGTACATATATTTGATTCTGTTAAAAATCTTTTCTTTTAGGTTGCTTCTGTTTCAGCTAATAATTGAGCGGGCTGTAGGTAGAATCAAAGATGATAAGCATTCACCAGACTGACACGATCATAAACATATTGATCGGAGCTAAAGAGTAATGTGAAACAGAAAGTCGAAAAAAAAACTCAGCAGGTGCGCATGTCAGCTTGGCTGTGCTTATCTGTGCCAAAAATAAGAAAATATACTCAAAACAAAAGGTACAGACTTACATGTATTCCTCGATGAAAGGCCTTCCAGCGGAGAGGAGGGTTTTTAAATTGTGAGTACTTAGAAGATACTCTCCGAAACTAAGTGGAAAAAATCCAAAAAAATATAAAAAAATTCAGAAATGACTTTGGACTCTACCTCAACAAGAAGGGGAATAGATTTATACTAGTATTCCTTTCTATATATATAAAGATATGTATGTAAATGTAAATTTTTCTTTTTCCCTGCACTTGCACGCGGTTTTTTGAGGGCCCTAATCAATGCACTTTGCACAAACTTTTGGAAGTCTCTCATAAGATTTAATTAACAATTTTTTTAC
The DNA here is from genome assembly GCF_030788295.1 of Drosophila virilis. Taxonomy (NCBI): domain Eukaryota; kingdom Metazoa; phylum Arthropoda; class Insecta; order Diptera; family Drosophilidae; genus Drosophila; species Drosophila virilis. Next base: position 101,141 of record NW_027212828.1, on the reverse strand, counting down.
TAAAAACATTTAACAGCAATTTTCATGCATCTGCACGCTCCGGCCAACTTAATGGGCGATGTCATCTGGGATTCTGTTCAGCGGCGCGTCAATGGGGCCCAAAAGGCTACTCCCTCTTCCGGATTCCAGACTGTGGAAACGGCGCCTGCCCGTTCTTGCTGGCATGAGCAAGGGAATGGCAGCTGATCCGCAGTTGAGGCTGACGTCTATTTAATGGGGGCAGAAATGACATTGCCGTCCCAAGAAATTACAGTGCCGTCCAATGGGCACACGTGGCGGTTGCCTCAAAATAAGTGGGTTTTTATGTCAGAGACGGCGGCGGCAAGATTGATTCCTCCAAAAATTACTTTCGGCAGGCAGACAAGAACTGGTTAAAACAGTGACCAGATCTTGGCACAAAGAAATATATGCCGGTGAGGTGCTGGTGGCCGGCTGGCGTAGCGAAAGGTTTATCATCAAACGAACAAAAAAATTGATATTTCGTCCATCGGCCACTTTTAGGGTTTTCCTTTTTTTTTGTATTTTTTTTTTATTTTTTGTTTTTGGTTCAATTTAGTTGGAATTTAAATTCAACGAATTAAACGAATGATGCTTTTAGTTTAATTTTTTTTGGTGGGGCTATGTCCGAACCGCCGTAGCCAGACCTTCGATGGTAAATAAATTTTTGTAAAAAAGAAGGGTTATATCCGGGACCTACAGGCTTATATAGGATCTCAGAGGGAATAAAAACAATTGCCGAGTTTCTTTTTAACACGGCATTTAATAAACTGGGGAGCCAGTTTAGCATTAAAATTGTCTGAGAATTTACTAAGCGCAAAATTTCGACAGAACACCTCCTGTCCTTCACGAAAAGAAACAGGCTTGCTGCGTAAATTATATTGAGCCGCTTTGCGCTCATAGGCTTTCCTGATGTTTTTCTGAATATCTGTCCTTAGCAATGCCAACTGGTCAGACCGCAACAGGGGGACCAGCGGTTCTTCCAATAAGGACAACCCCTTCAATAATTTGTAATCGGTACCATGAGTGATCATATCCACCCCGAATAGGGCACGGTATGGAGAACACCCAATCGATTGGTGCAGAGCAGACCTTAAGGAGCATGAAATCCCTGTAATATGTTCATCCCAATGGGTCTGATCCTGTTTTAAATACGAGCGAATGGCGGCGAGTATTGAGCGGTTAACTCGTTCTGCAGCATTGCTCTGCGGTGAATATAGAGCTGTATACAGATGTTCAATGCCAAGTTCGGCTAAGAAGGCATTGAACTCACGAGCTTTGAACTGGGTGCCGTTGTCACTTATTATAGTTTGTGGGACACCAAAACAATGGAAAATTTGTTCAAGAAGAAATTTTTGTATCACAGCTGAGGTGAATTTCTTCAGGGGCTGCAACCAACGATACTTGCTAAAGTGATCTAAGACTATTAACAATCCCACATGACCGCTTTTGCTTCTTGGGTATGGCCCAAGCAGGTCAATATAAAGCCTTTGAAATGGTCTGCAAGTTGGGATGTGAGCACCCATAGGTGGCCGAAGGGTATAATTTGGAGCCTTAGTTTCTTTACATATCTCGCCATTTCGTATGTATTCACGTACATTTTTAACTAATCCTGGCCAGAACAAATGTCTGCGGATTTTCTCAATGGTTTTTTGCATGCCGGCGTGAGACGACTTTATGCTGTCATGGACTTGTTTGAGCACATCGACTTTAAGTCGATCAGGCACCCATAGTTTCCATGAAGGACTTTTTGGTGTCGAGTCTCCCCTCGAATGTTCGGTGCGTACATACAAAAACTTATCAACGATTTTTATGTCCGGAAACTGAGTGAAATTTTGGGAAAATTTGTCTTTAATTTGTACATAGCTAGCGTCCATAAATGTATCGGACTCAAGATCTATTACAGGACCCATGTCTAACTGAGCGATTTCATTCTCAGGCAACCGAGACAAAGCGTCGGGAACAATGTGTTCTTTGCCTTTCCGATGGGAGACGGAAAATTTAAATTGTTGCAGTCTAAAAACCCATCGTGCCAGTCTACCCGATATATTTTGCTGGCGCATAAGCGATAGCAAGCTAGAATGGTCGGTAACCACTTCAAATTCCTGGAGTTCCAAATAACATCGGAACTTCTCGATGGCTAATATGACTGCTAGGCATTCACGCACGGTAACACTATAGTTTCGCTGCGCACGGCTTAATTTTTTTGACATGGAAGCTATCGGTTGTTCTTCATTATCTTCAGACATCTGTACTAAAACGGCGCCAATGCCAAAATCACTAGCGTCACAATGTAAGAAAAATTTCTTCTTAAAGTCAGAATTTTTGAAAACCGGCGAGGATGTTAGCACTGTTTTTAAGTTGTCCATTGCGGACTGTGCTTCAGGGGTCCACTCAAACTTTTTCTTTGTCGATAATATGTCCGTTATGGGGCAAGTGGGATCGGAAAAGTTGCATATAAACCGACGATACCAACCGCAAACTCCTAGAAATCCTCGAACTTGTTTCAGGTTTTTTGGCGGCGGCCAATTTACAATACAAGCTACTTTTTCCGGATCTGTGCAAATACCTCCGCTACCAATCACGTAACCAAGATAATTGATACTTGTTACACAGAATTGACTTTTCGAAATATTTAAAGTCAAGTTGGCTTTTCTAAACTGCTCAGCGATGCGAACCAGATGTGAACTGAAATCTTCTGACACAATACACAGATCATCTAAATAACCAAACACGCAATAGCGCAGGTCAGAAGGAATTATCTCGTCCATTAACCGACACATGGTAGAAGGCGCGTTACAAAGGCCAAAGGGCATGACCTTAAACTGATATAGCGGTCTTCCGGGGACCGTAAAAGCAGTGAGAGGCTTTGAATCCTCGGAAAGTTCTATTTGCCAATAGGCGTCTTTCAAATCTAGTTTGGAAATTATATTCGCCTTAGGTAGCGGCGAAAAAATGCCATCGATGCTCGGCAAAGGATAAGCATCTTTTTTTGTGGCGTCATTCAGTCTTCGAGCATCCAGACAAAGGCGCACCTTGTTGGGCTTAAGGATGAGTCGCATAGGCGAGCTCCAAGCGCTTACAGACGGCTCAATAACTCCAAGCTGCAACATGCGATCAATTTCTGCATATAACAACTTTTCTACGGCCGGACTTACAGGATAGAATCTTTGTTTCACTGGACGTGCGTCTCCTATATCTATACGGTGTTGGATTAATGTTGTGCGGCCTAATCTATCAGCAGCGTTAGTGAACAACTGCTTTACTACGTGCAGATGTTGCGTTTGCTGGCTATCCAAGGGGTATGCAATCAACTCTGTTTCCTGCTCTTTTTTCATTGATTTTAGTTCTACAGAATTTATAATGGTTGGCGCAAGCTCAAAGGCTCTCCAAAAATCATGACCCAAAATTAGATTTTGGTTTATAGAAGGAATCATATACAGTTTCAAGGACTTGGTAGCCGATTTATACTGCATTTTAACTTCAAGCACTCCGATGACTTTCTGACTATGGCCATCTGCTGTTCTGACATGCGATTTAATAGGCTTAAATTCCGGCATTGCGGTAAAATCTTGTTGCGCAAGCGTAGAACCTATGCAGCTCATATTCGCGCCTGTATCCAATAGACCAAGCTCGGTAAAGGTTAAAAATGACACTTCGGCATAGCTGCGCATATCGGTGGGATTGCAAAAAACTGTCGAAACTAAAAGCTTGCTATGTTGCTTGATTTTTGAATAATAACTTTTCAAGCCCTGCGTTCGCTGAGAAATACGGGGTTTTTCTTCATAAAAAATCTTATTTCGGACATGCAAATAATTAGCTAACCGTTCATGATACGGTAAAAATCGTAATTTAATAGTTTTAGCTATTTCTAAATTGTTGGAATGTGACTTTAAAGTCGGTGTAGGGACCAAGCTTTTGCTTCGGTCCACAGGTACACAGTTCGCATGGGAATTAATTAGATTTTTGGGGGCATCCGACTGCTGCTGGATGCACCCTTCTGTTAGTTTTCCGAAGCTTTACGGATACAATTTTGGCACTGGGGCTTATAAATGTTGGGTGCCCCGCATCCGTAACAGAATATACGGCGGTCAGCAAGGCAATTTTCCCACAGATGCCCTTGCTCTTCGCACTTCCAACATTTAAAGTTGGCATGACATCTACGAATTGCTGCGATGTCAAAGTTTGTATCTTCTGAATTTTCTACCTCCGGTTCAATAAAAGACTCTTCTAGTCCATATACTTGGCGACGGCCAATAGTCCTGGATTTATTCATACCATCAGTGCGACAACTGAGCTCATTCACTAAATTCTCGTTCATTTGGACCAATCTACGTAGATGGCCAACTGAACTTATTGGCTGGTATACAGTTTATGTCGGGTTTCAGGTAATAAATTATTTTTTAAAATTTCGATTAACTCCTCGTCAATTTTAATTGCAAATTTATCGATCAGTGACGCTACAGCGTCATGGAACGACACAAATGTTTCCCCAGGGTTTTGCTTTCTAGCTCTTACTAGTTCCTTGCTCATAAAATCGGAGCGATAATCTTTGTACTTATGGCGAAGTGCAGTACAAAATTCAGTCCAGACTATGTGGTCTACCTGCTTGTGGTACCGCCAGTACCAGTCACGGGCTTTGCCTGAAAATAGCACATGTAAGTGCTTACAGAGACCCATAAAGTCGCTGTCTAAAGTTTCATCAGTCAATGTTTTGACTCTATATAGAAATTCTTCTACCCCTAATCCTTCGGTAGACCCATCGAAATTAAGATTCCATTTTTGCATGGTGTCAGCAATTTTTCCATTTCGGAATGACGAACTACTAGGCGACACCGGGATCGGGGTTTGCAACACTCTTGGAAAGGGTGTTGCTTGTATTTGCAGTGATGATTGATTGTTCGATCATCTCCTGAATTATCCTATAGTCCACTCCCAGATTTTGGCGGGCATTATTGGACTGAGTGAGTCTTCCTCTTCTTCTTACACCAGGAGCTGGTCGTGCAGGAGCGAATTCAGGTGGATTCGTGCTATTGCTAGCGTCGAGTCCTGATTGTGGTACATCACTAACATCTAATAACCTTGCTGTTGGATTCTCGCCACTCTGGGTCGGACCAGGATAAAGAGATTTTGCTAGACTGCGCGTTACCGTTCTCCCTATGTTCGTAGGTGGAGGTGGAGCAGATTGTTTTCCTCTCGGCGAGCAATCTCCAACAACTAATTTAATTGAGGCTGGGTCAATCACAGCACTACAACTGGGACATTTAGCATGGTTTACCAACCAACCTTCCAAGCAAAGTTTGTGAAAAACATGCCTACAAGGGGTGCAATAGCAAGACTGTGTATTGTCCATTACTAACTGGCATAGAATACAGTGGTTATCAGCTCTCTCTGACGACGGCTGTAAATTTTGAGGGCTGCGTAAAGGCAACATGATTAATTAAATTTTTCCTGATTCGTGACATTGGTTTGGTAACATAATAGAGTAGAAGTTAGAAGTTAGTTAGAAGAATTTTAATTACGAAATATAATCGGTTTAATGAAAGTAGGTAATTTATCTGGTTTATTGAAACTACTTTAGAAAGCGGTTTGTAACATTCAACATTTTAATCCAGTCAGAAATGTTCGGCAAGGATATGCAAAGCAGCATATGGCCAAGTTCCGGCCAACATTCTAACTATCTTTGATAGTATCGTTAATACAAAACCATAAGCAAACCTAATCTGTTGTTTCTCCAAAATTATAAGAAAGAAAACGAGCAAATGTATGGGACCGATTGTATAACTGGTGTTAATAACTATAGTCGTGTTTATATATAGGCACTCAACAATATAGTAAGGTCAGATTCTCGCCATAATTCAAGCTCTGAATTGTAAGCATCGTAGTCCTAATTACTATCTTGTATACTACCAGTATCTGCGCATGCGGAAGATAGACTAAACCAGTCACATCGACGTCAGCGTGCGTGGACAATAATATAAAGACTCATTTTTATTTTTTTATAGACAACCTCGTGGCCCATGATTGGGCGCCAAAAATTTATGTAGCATGTACTGTGGTGAAGCTACTCTAGCAATACATATCGGGTAGCAACGGTGACGGCGGTTAGCAGCCAATCTTCACAAAATAATTCGGGAAGTATTCACCGAGGCTCCTCGTGGTTGAGTTAGCATGGCAGGGCGGGATCCTCTTGCTCCCTAGCTCTTTCGGGTGGGGGGTTCTTTTTGCCATGTCTCGACCTGCATACACAATTTTATTTTAGGATCCCTAGAGAATCTAAATTGGAGACCGATACTCCGAAGAAACAAAATCTCAAACAGGCATAACTTAACGAGCACTTAAAGTGCCAATACAGTGGTGATAGCTTTCATTAGGGCATATATATTCCGAAGAGGCGAAGTCTTGGATGTAAGCTGACTCTCGCGTTCGATACCCACCCAACCATGATCTTCAGCGTTTAAGGTTTCGAAGATCCCAAAAAAAAACAATCTTCTACGACATTATATCACCATGTCACCAGGAAAGAAAACTTAGCAATGCCTAATCAAAATCCGTAATTAATATTTATTATAAAGAAAAGCATTATTCAATGAAATTGAATCCTTCCGTTGGATAATCTGCATCTTATTACAAGTGGCATTAATGATTCAACAATAATTCAATAACTAAAACTAGTCAGTTAATATTTTTACAATGGCTCAAAAATTCTTCAAAAATAATTCATTTTATAAACTATTCAGGTAATATTTTATTTTTATTGAGCAAAATAAAAAAAAAATCTCAAAATTTCGCTAAAGTGCATTTTAATAATTATAGAACAAGGCTAGGCAAGAAAAAAAATGACATTAGTAAATTGAACTAAAGTGTATTCGGCAAAAGCAAAAAAAATTTATTATAATAGAGTCAATATAATTGTAGTTGATGGTTAATTGTATGGTTGAAAAAAAATATGGGCAACAGAAGGTTAAGCTCGAAGCGCATGGGCAAATCGGAGCGCAGCGCAACCAGCTGATCAGTGAATACGATGATACATCTTTGTGTACATATATTTGATTCTGTTAAAAATCTTTTCTTTTAGGTTGCTTCTGTTTCAGCTAATAATTGAGCGGGGTGTAGGTAGAATCAAAGATGATAAGCATTCACCAGACTGATACGGTCATAAACATATTGATCGGAGCTAAAGCGTAATGTGAAACAGAAAGTCGAAAAAAAAAACTCAGCAGGTGCGTATGTCAGCTTGGCTGTGCTTATCTGTTCCAAAAATAAGAAAATATACTCAAAACAAAAGGTACAGACTTATCATTTTCATTTCATTTGTTTTCTTTTCATTTGTTTTCTTTTGTCTTCTGTGGGGCTTTAAATTGTTTTGATTATATTATTATGGCACAGGAGGGTTTTTAAATTGTGAGTACTTAGAAGATACTCTCCGAAACTAAGTGGGAAAAATTCAAAAAAATATAAAAAAATTCAGAAATGACTTTGGACTCTACCCCAACAAGAAGGGGAATAGATTTATACTAGTATTCCTTTCTATATATATAAAGATATGTATGTAGATGTAAATTTTTCTTTTTCCCTGCACTTGCACGCGGTTTTTTGAGGGCCCTAATCAATGCACTTTGCACAAACTTTTGGAAGTCTCTCATAAGATTTAATTAATAATTTTTTTACTAAAAACATTTAACAGCAATTTTCATGCATCTGCACGCTCCGGCTAACTTAATGGGCGATGTCATCTGGGTTTCTGTTCAGCGGCGCGTCAATGGGGCCCAAAAGGCTACTCCCTCTTCCGGATTCCAGACTGTGGAAACGGCGCCTGCCCGTTCTTGCTGGCATGAGCAAGGGAATGGCAGCTGATCCGCAGTTGAGGCTGACGTCTATTTAATGGGGGCAGAAATGACATTGCCGTCCCAAGAAATTAATGTGCCGTCCAATGGGCACACGTGGCGGTTGCCTCAAAATAAGTGGGTTTTTATGTCAGAGACGGCGGCGGCAAGATTGATTCCTCCAAAAATTACTTTCGGCAGGCAGACAAGAACTGGTTAAAACAGTGACCAGATCTTGGCACAAAGAAATATATGCCGGTGAGGTGCTGGTGGCCGGCTGGCGTAGCGAAAGGTTTATCATCAAACGAACAAAAAAATTGATATTTCGTCCATCGGCCACTTTTAGGGTTTTCCTTTTTTTTTGTATTTTTTTTTTATTTTTTGTTTTTGGTTCAATTTAGTTGGAATTTAAATTCAACGAATTAAACGAATGATGCTTTTAGTTTAATTTTTTTGGTGGGGCTATGTCCGAACCGCCGTAGCCAGACCTTCGATGGTAAAGAAATTTTTGTAAAAAAGAAGGGTTATATCCGGGACCTACAGGCTTATATAGGGTCTCAGAGGGAATAAAAACAATTGCCGAGTTTCTTTTTAACACGGCATTTAATAAACTGGGGAGCCAGTTTAGCATTAAAATTGTCTGAGAATTTACTAAGCGCAAAATTTCGACAGAACACCTCCTGTCCTTCACGAAAAGAAACAGGCTTGCTGCGTAAATTATATTGAGCCGCTTTGCGCTCATAGGCTTTCCTGATGTTTTTCTGAATATCTGTCCTTAGCAATGCCAACTGGTCAGACCGCAACAGGGGGACCAGCGGTTCTTCCAATAAGGACAACCCCTTCAATAATTTGTAATCGGTACCATGAGTGATCATATGCACCCCGAATAGGGCACGGTATGGAGAACACCCAATCGATTGGTGCAGAGCAGACCTTAAGGAGCATGAAATCCCTGTAATATGTTCATCCCAATGGGTCTGATCCTGTTTTAAATACGAGCGAATGGCGGCGAGTATTGAGCGGTTAACTCGTTCTGCAGCATTGCTCTGCGGTGAATATAGAGCTGTATACAGATGTTCAATGCCAAGTTCGGCTAAGAAGGCATTGAACTCACGAGCTTTGAACTGGGTGCCGTTGTCACTTATTATAGTTTGTGGGACACCAAAACAATGGAAAATTTGTTCAAGAAGAAATTTTTGTATCACAGCTGAGGTGAATTTCTTCAGGGGCTGCAACCAACGATACTTGCTAAAGTGATCTAAGACTATTAACAATCCCACATGACCGCTTTTGCTTCTTGGGTATGGCCCAAGCAGGTCAATATAAAGCCTTTGAAATGGTCTGCAAGTTGGGATGTGAGCACCCATAGGTGGCCGAAGGGTATAATTTGGAGCCTTAGTTTCTTTACATATCTCGCCATTTCGTATGTATTCACGTACATTTTTAACTAATCCTGGCCAGAACAAATGTCTGCGGATTTTCTCAATGGTTTTTTGCATGCCGGCGTGAGACGACTTTATGCTGTCATGGACTTGTTTGAGCACATCGACTTTAAGTCGATCAGGCACCCATAGTTTCCATGAAGGACTTTTTGGTGTCGAGTCTCCCCTCGAATGTTCGGTGCGTACATACAAAAACTTATCAACGATTTTTATGTCCGGAAACTGAGTGAAATTTTGGGAAAATTTGTCTTTAATTTGTACATAGCTAGCGTCCATAAATGTATCGGACTCAAGATCTATTACAGGACCCATGTCTAACTGAGCGATTTCATTCTCAGGCAACCGAGACAAAGCGTCGGGAACAATGTGTTCTTTGGCTTTCCGATGGGAGACGGAAAATTTAAATTGTTGCAGTCTAAAAACCCATCGTGCCAGTCTACCCGATATATTTTGCTGGCGCATAAGCGATAGCAAACTAGAATGGTCCGTAACCACTTCAAATTCCTGGAGTTCCAAATAACATCGGAACTTCTCGATGGCTAATATGACTGCTAGGCATTCACGCTCGGTAACACTATAGTTTCGCTGCACACGGCTTGATTTTTTTGACATGAAAGCTATCGGTTGTTCTTCATTATCTTCAGACATCTGTATTAAAACGGCGCCAATGCCAAAATCACTAGCGTCACAATGTAAGAAAAATTTCTTCTTAAAGTCAGAATTTTTGAAAACCGGCGAGGATGTTAGCACTGTTTTTAAGTTGTCCATTGCGGTCTGTGCTTCAGGGGTCCACTCAAACTTTTTCTTTGTCGATAATATGTCCGTTATGGGGCAAGTGAGATCGGAAAAGTTGCATATAAACCGACGATATCAACCGCAAACTCCTAGAAATCCTCGAACTTGCTTCAGGTTTTTGGCGGCGGCCGATTTACAATACAAGCTACTTTTTCCGGATCTGTGCAAATACCTCCACTACCAATCACGTAACCAAGATAATTGATACTTGTTACACAGAATTGACTTTTCGAAATATTTAAAGTCAAGTTGGCTTTTCTAAGCTGCTCAGCGATGCGAACCAATACCGCCAGATGTGAACTGAAATCTTCTGACACAATACACAGATCATCTAAATAAACAAACACGCAATAGCGCAGGTCAGAAGGAATTATCGCGTCCATTAACCGACACATGGTAGAAGGCGCGTTACAAAGGCCAAAGGGCATGACCTTAAACCGATATAGCGGTCTTCCGGGGACCGTAAAAGCAGTGAGAGGCTTTGAATCCTCGGAGAGTTCTATTTGCCAATAGGCGTCTTTCAAATCTAGTTTGGAAATTATATTCGCCTTAGGTAGCCGCGAAAAAATGCCATCGATGCTCGGCAAAGGATAAGCATCTTTTTTGGTGGCGTCATTCAGTCTTCGAGCATCCAGACAAAGGCGCACCTTGTTGGGCTTAAGGACGAGTCGCATAGGCGAGCTCCAAGCGCTTACAGACGGCTCAATAACTCCAAGCTGCAACATGCGATCAATTTCTGCATATAACAACTTTTCTACGGCCGGACTTACAGGATAGAATCTTTGTTTCACTGGACGTGCGTCTCCTATATCTATACGGTGTTGGATCAATGTTGTGCGGCCTAATCTATCAGCAGCGTTAGGGAACAACTGCTTTACTACGTGCAGCTGTTGCGTTTGCTGGCTATCCAAGGGGTATGCAATCAACTCTGTTTCCTGCTCTTTTTTCATTGATTTTAGTTCTACAGAATTTATAATGGTTGGCGCAAGCTCAAAGGCTCTCCAAAAATCATGACCCAAAATTCGATTTTGGTTTATAGAAGGAATCATATACAGTTTCAAGGACTTGGTAGCCGATTTATACTGCATTTTAACTTCAAGCACTCCGATGACTTTCTGACTATGGCCATCTGCTGTTCTGACATGCGATTTAATAGGCTTAAATTCCGGCATTGCGGTAAAATCTTGTTGCGCAAGCGTAGAACCTATGCAGCTCATATTCGCGCCTGTATCCAATAGACCAAGCTCGGTAAAGGTTAAAAATGACACTTCGGCATAGCTGCGCATATCGGTGGGATTGCAAAAAACTGTCGAAACTAAAAGCTTGCTATGTTGCTTGATTTTTGAATAATAACTTTTCAAGCCCTGCGTTCGCTGAGAAATACGGGGTTTTTCTTCATAAAAAATCTTATTTCGGACATGCAAATAATTAGCTAACCGTTCATGATACGGTAAAAATCGTAATTTAATAGTTTTAGCTATTTCTAAATTGTTGGAATGTGACTTTAAAGTCGGTGTAGGGACCAAGCTTTTGCTTCGGTCCACAGGTACACAGTTCGCATGGGAATTAATTAGATTTTTGGGGGCATCCGACTGCTGCTGGATGCACCCTTCTGTTAGTTTTCCGAAGCTTTACGGATACAGTTTTGGCACTGGGGCTTATAAATGTTGGGTGCCCCGCATCCGTAACAGAATATACGGCGGTCAGCAAGGCAATTTTCCCACAGATGCCCTTGCTCTTCGCACTTCCAACATTTAAAGTTGGCATGACATCTACGAATTGCTACGATGTCAAAGCTTGTATCTTCTGAATTTTCTACCTCCGGTTCAATAAAAGTCTCTTCTAGTCCATATACTTGGCGACGGCCAATAGTCCTGGATTTATTCATACCATCAGTGCGACAACTGAGCTCATTAACTAAATTCTCGTTCATTTGGACCAATCTACGTAGATGGCCAACTGAACTTATTGGCTGGTATACAGTTTATGTCGGGTTTCGGGTAATAAATTATTTTTTAAAATTTCGATTACCTCCTCCTCGTCAATTTTAATTGCAAATTTATCGATCAGTGACGCTACAGCGTCATGGAACGACACAAATGTTTCCCCAGGGTTTTGCTTTCTAGCTCTTACTAGTTCCTTGCTCATAAAATCGGAGCGATAATCTTTGTACTTATGGCGAAATGCAGTACAAAATTCAGTCCAGACTATGTGGTCTACCTGCTTGTGGTACCGCCAGTACCAGTCACGGGCTTTGCCTGAAAATAGCACATGTAAGTGCTTACAGAGACCCATAAAGTCGCTGTCTAAAGTTTCATCAGTCAATGTTTTGACTCTATATAGAAATTCTTCTACCCCTAATCCTTCGGTAGACCCATCGAAATTAAGATTCCATTTTTGCATGGTGTCAGCAATTTTTCCATTTCGGAATGACGAAATACTAGGCGACACCGGGATCGGGGTTTGCAACACTCTTGGAAAGGGTGTTGCTTGTATTTGCAGTGATGATTGATTGTTCGATCATCTCCTGAATTATCCTATAGTCCACTCCCAGATTTTGGCGGGCATTATTGGACTGAGTGAGTCTTCCTCTTCTTCTTACACCAGGAGCTGGTCGTGCAGGAGCGAATTCAGGTGGATTCGTGCTATTGCTAGCGTCGAGTCCTGATTGTGGTACATCACTAACATCTAAAAACCTTGCTGTTGGATTCTCGCCACTCTGGGTCGGACCAGGATAAAGAGATTTTGCTAGACTGCGCGTTACCGTTCTCCCTATGTTCGTAGGTGGAGGTGGAGCAGATTGTTTTCCTCTCGGCGAGCAATCTCCAACAACTAATTTAATTGAGGCTGGGTCAATCACAGCACTACAACTGGGACATTTAGCATGGTTTACCAACCAACCTTCCAAGCAAAGTTTGTGAAAAACATGCCTACAAGGGGTGCAATAGCAAGACTGTGTATTGTCCATTACTAACTGGCATAGAATACAGTGGTTATCAGCTCTCTCTGACGACGGCTGTAAATTTTGAGGGCTGCGTAAAGGCAACATGATTAATTAAATTTTTCCTGATTCGTGACATTGGTTTGGTAACATAATAGAGTAGAAGTTAGAAGTTAGTTAGAAGAATTTTAATTACGAATTATAATCGGTTTAATGAAAGTAGGTAATTTATCTGGTTTATTGAAACTACTTTAGAAAGCGGTTTGTAACATTCAACATTTTAATCCAGTCAGAAATGTTCGGCAAGGATATGCAAAGCAGCATATGGCCAAGTTCCGGCCAACATTCTAACTATCTTTGATAGTATCGTTAATACAAAACCATAAGCAAACCTAATCTGTTGTTTCTCCAAAATTATAAGAAAGAAAACGAGCAAATGTATGGGACCGATTGTATAACTGGTGTTAATAACTATAGTCGTGTTTATATATAGGCACTCAACAATATAGTAAGGTCAGATTCTCGCCATAATTCAAGCTCTGAATTGTAAGCATCGTAGTCCTAATTACTATCTTGTATACTACCAGTATCTGCGCATGCGGAAGATAGACTAAACCAGTCACATCGACGTCAGCGTGCGTGGACAATAATATAAAGACTCATTTTTATTTTTTTATAGACAACCTCGTGGCCCATGATTGGGCGCCAAAAATTTATGTAGCATAAACTGTGGTGAAGCTACTCTAGCAATACATATCGGGTAGCAACGGTGACGGCGGTTAGCAGCCAATCTTCACAAAATAATTCGGGAAGTATTCACCGAGGCTCCTCGTGTTTGAGTTAGCATGGCAGGGCGGGATCCTCTTGCTCCCTAGCTCTTTCGGGTGGGGGGTTCTTTTTGCCATGTCTCGACCTGCATACACAATTTTATTTTAGGATCCCTAGAGAATCTAAATTGGAGACCGATACTCCGAAGAAACAAAATCTCAAACAGGCATAACTTAACGAGCACTTAAAGTGCCAATACAATGGTGATAGCTTTCATTAGGGCATATATATTCCGAAGAGGCGAAGTCTTGGATGTAAGCTGACTCTCGCGTTCGATACCCTCCCAACCATGATCTTCAGCGTTTAAGGTTTCGAAGATCCCAAAAAAAAACAATCTTCTACGACATTATATCACCATGTCACCAGGAAAGAAAACTTAGCAATGCCTAATCAAAATCCGTAATTAATATTTATTATAAAGAAAAGCATTATTCAATGAAATTGAATCCTTCCGTTGGATAATCTGCATCTTATTACAAGTGGCATTAATGATTCAACAATAATTCAATAACTAAAACTAGTCAGTTAATATTTTTACAATGGCTCAAAAATTCTTCAAAAATAATTCGTTTTATAAACTATTCAGGTAATATTTTATTTTTATTGAGCAAAATAAAAAACAAATCTCAAAATTTCGCTAAAGTGCATTTTAATAATTATAGAACAAGGCTAGGCAAGAAAAAAAATGACATTAGTAAATTGAACTAAAGTGTATTCGGCAAAAGCAAAAAAAATGTATTATAATAGAGTCAATATAATTGTAGTTGATGGTTAATTGTATGGTTGAAAAAAAATATGGGCAACAGAAGGTTAAGCTCGAAGCGCATGGGCAAATCGGAGCGCAGCGCAACCAGCTGATCAGTGAATACGATGATACGTCTTTGTGTACATATATTTGATTCTGTTAAAAATCTTTTCTTTTAGGTTGCTTCTGTTTCAGCTAATAATTGAGCGGGGTGTAGGTAGAATCAAAGATGATAAGCATTCACCAGACTGATACGGTCATAAACATATTGATCGGAGCTAAAGCGTAATGTGAAACAGAAAGTCGAAAAAAAAAACTCAGCAGGTGCGCATGTCAGCTTGGCTGTGCTTATCTGTACCAAAAATAAGAAAATATACTCAAAACAAAAGGTACAGACTTATCATTTTCATTTCATTTGTTTTCTTTTCATTTGTTTTCTTTTGTCTTCTGTGGGGCTTTAAATTGTTTTGATTATATTATTATGGCACAGGAGGGTTTTTAAATTGTGAGTACTTAGAAGATACTCTCCGAAACTAACTGGGAAAAATTCAAAAAAATATAAAAAAATTCAGAAATGACTTTGGACTCTACCCCAACAAGAAGGGGAATAGATTTATACTAGTATTCCTTTCTATATATATAAAGATATGTATGTAGATGTAAATTTTTCTTTTTCCCTGCACTTGCACGCGGTTTTTTGAGGGCCCTAATCAATGCACTTTGCACAAACTTTTGGAAGTCTCTCATAAGATTTAATTAACAATTTTTTTACTAAAAACATTTAACAGCAATTTTCATGCATCTGCACGCTCCGGCTAACTTAATGGGCGATGTCATCTGGGTTTCTGTTCAGCGGCGCGTCAATGGGGCCCAAAAGGCTACTCCCTCTTCCGGATTCCAGACTGTGGAAACGGCGCCTGCCCGTTCTTGCTGGCATGAACAAGGGAATGGCAGCTGATCCGCAGTTGAGGCTGACGTCTATTTAATGGGGGCAGAAATGACATTGCCGTCCCAAGAAATTACAGTGCCGTCCAATGGGCACACGTGGCGGTTGCCTCAAAATAAGTGGGTTTTTATGTCAGAGACGGCGGCGGCAAGATTGATTCCTCCAAAAATTACTTTCGGCAGGCAGACAAGAACTGGTTAAAACAGTGACCAGATCTTGGCACAAAGAAATATATGCCGGTGAGGTGCTGGTGGCCGGCTGGCGTAGCGAAAGGTTTATCATCAAACGAACAAAAAAATTGATATTTCGTCCATCGGCCACTTTTAGGGTTTTCCTTTTTTTTTGTATTTTTTTTTTATTTTTTGTTTTTGGTTCAATTTAGTTGGAATTTAAATTCAACGAATTAAACGACTGATGCTTTTAGTTTAATTTTTTTGGTGGGGCTATGTCCGAACCGCCGTACCCAGACCTTCGATGGTAAAGAAACTTTTGAAAATTAGATTGAAGATAGCTGTGCTGACAACGTGCATGCAGGCGACTTATAGCAGCGGCAGAATCATTCGCAGCTGACCGTGACAGACAAAAGCTGATCGCTATAGCGTCGTTACACAAACGCAAGCTGTTATGATTCAAATAGGAGAATTGCGACCATTACAAGCTTCACCTACATAGAAGCTCAATAAATAGGTATATCAGCAATTTTGGCAATTCCACACACAACAGTGGGTAATAAAAAACAAATTTTTGTATTATTATTTCAGCAATTTGCGAAATTCCACACACAACAGTGGGTAATTAGCATAAACTGTTTGTTTAATCATTTTTGTTAACCATCCGATCGACCTCAAACTCATTTTTAAAGGAATTTCGTCAAAATCATTTTTAGGAATTTTTCTTATTTGTATTAAAGATTTTTGTTAACCATCCGATCGACCTCAAACTCATTTTCAAAGAAATTTCTTCAAATTCATTTTAAAATTTTTTCGCCATTTTTAGGCAAATCCATTGCTCGTTGGTGAAAATGGTGGTCAGAAATTTGATAGGTGATGTTTTGAGCTGAAATTAATTTTCAAGCATCTATAAGAAAAATCTTTTATGACGTGCTTCACATTTCTCGGAGGATTAAAGCATCCTCGGTAAAAAGTGCGATTCTAATAATTTTTTGTGAAGTTTTAAGTTTTGTCCTAATTGCTCCAAACTTATTTTCAGAGCTTCACCTACATAAGAACTTTATAAATAGGTATATCAGCAATTTGGGAAATTCCACACACAACAGTGGGTAATTAGCATAAAATGTTTGATTAAACATTTTTGTAAACGATCGACCTCAACCTCATTTTTAAAGGAATTTCGTCAAAATCATTTTTAGGAATTTTTCGCCATTTTTAGGAAAATCCATTGTTCGTTGGTGGAAATGGGGGTCAAAAATTTGATAGGATATGTTTCGCGCTGAAATTAGTTCTCAAGAAAAATCATGTAAAACGTGACTCACATTTTTCGGAGAATTAAAGCATCCTCGGTAAAAAGTGCGATTCTAAGAATTTTTTGTGAAGTCTTAGGTTTTGTCCGAATTGCTTCAAAATTATTTTCAGAGCTTTACATTTTTATGTATGTAATAAATTATTTTTTTTAATAAATAGGTATTTCAGCGATTAGGAAAATTTGACACACAACAGTGGGTAATTAGCAAAAAATGTTTGTATTGAACATTTTTGTTTACCATCCGATTGGCCTCAAACTCATCTTCAAGGAAATTTCTTCAAATTAATTTTAAGGATTTGTCATCATTTTTAAATCGTCAAGTAAATCCATTGCTCCTTGGTGGAAATGGGAGTCAAATATTTGATAGGTGACGTTTCGCGATGAAATTAGTTTCCGAGCATCTATAAGAAAAATCCTTTAAGACGTGCTTCATATATCTCGGAGAATCAAAGCATCCTCGGTAAAAAGTGCGATTCTAAGAATTTGTTGTGAAGTTTTAAGTTTTGTCCGAATTGCTTCAAACTTATTTTCAGAGCTTTACATACATAGGAACTTAAAAAATAGATAGTTCAGCGATTTGGGAAATATCACACACAACAGTGGGTAATTAGCAAATCATTTTTTATTAAACATTTTTGTTTACCTTCCGATCGGCCTCAAATTCATCTTCAAGGAAATTTCTTCAAATTAAGTTTAGGGATTTTTCGCCATTTTTAGGGAAATGTATTGCTCATTGGTGGAAATGGGAGTCAAAAATTTGATAGGTGACGTTTCGCGCTGAAATTAATTTTCAAGCATCTATAAAAAATATTTTTAAACGTGCTTTACATTTCTCGGAGTATTAAAGCATCTTCGCTAAAAAGTGCGCTTCTAAGAATTTTTTGTGAGGTTTTAACGTATGTCCGATTTGCTTCAAAATTATTTCCAGAGCTTCACCTACATAAGATCTTAATAAATAGGTTTATCAGCAATTTGGGAAATTCCACACACAACAGTGGGTAATTAGCAAAAATGTTTGTATTAAACATTATTGCCTACCATCCGATCGGCCTCAAACTCGTTTTCAAAGAAATTTCATCAAAGTCATTTTAGTGATTTTTCGCCATTTTTGGAAAATCCATTGCACCTTGGTGGAAATGGGGGTCAAAAATGTTATAGGTGACGTTTCCCGCTGAAATTAATTTTCAAGCATCAATAAGAAAAATGCTTTAAGTCGTGCTTCACATTTTTCGGAGAATTAATGCATCCTCGGCAAAAAGTGAGGTTCTAAGAATTTTTAGTGAGGTTTTAAATTATGTCCGATTTACTTCAAACTTATTTTCAGAGCTTCATCTACATAAGAACTTAATAAATAGGTATATCAGCAATTTGGGAAATTTCACACACAACAGTGGGTAATTAGCAATAAATGTTTGTATTAAACATATTTGTTAACCATCCATCGATCTCAAACTCATTTTCAAAGAAATTTCTTCAAATTAATTTTAGGGAATTTTTCGACATTGTTAGGAAAATCCATTAAGCCTTGGTATAAATGAGGGTCAAAGATTTGATTGGTGACGTTTCGCGCTGAAATTAATTTTCAAGCATCTATTAGAAAAATCCTTTAAGACGTGCTTCACATTTGTCGGAGAATTAAAGCATCCTCGTTAAATGTGCGATTCCAAGAATTTTTTGTGAAGTTTTATGTTTTGTCCGAATTGCTTCACTTATTTTCAGAGCTTTACATACATAGGAACTTAATAAATAGGTATTTCAGCGATTTGGGAAATTTCACACACAAAAGGTCGGTAATTAGCAAAAAAATTTGTATTAAACATTTTTGTTTACCATCCGATCGACCTCAAACTCATTTTCAAAGAAATTTCTTCAAATTAATTTAAGGGGATTTTTCGACATTGTTAAGAAAAATCCATTGCGCCTTGGTGGAAATGAGGGTCAAAAATTTTATTGGTGACGTTTCGCGCTGAAATTAATGTTCAAGCATCTATAAGAAAAATCCTTTAAGACGTGCTACACATCTCTCGGAGAGTTAAAACATCCTCGGTAAAAAGTATGATTCTAAGAATATTTTGTGAAGTTTTTAGTTATGTCCGAATTGCTTCAAACTTATTTTCTGAGCTCCACCTTCATAAGAACTTAATAAATAGGTATATCAGCAATATGGGAAATTTCACACACAACAGTGGGTAATAAGCAAAAAATGTTTGTATTAAACATTTTTGTTAACCGTCCGATCGACCTCAAACTCATTTTCAAAGCAATGTCTTGAAATTAATTTGAGGGATTTTTCGCCATTTTTAGGAAAATTCATTGCTCGTTGGTGAAAATGGAGGTAAAAAATTTTATAGTAACATTTCCAGCTGAAATCAATTTTCAACCATCTAAAAGAAATATCATTTATGACGAACTTCACATTTTTCGGAATATTAAAGCATCCTCGGTAAAAAGTGCGATTCTAAGAATTGTTTGTGAAGTTTAAAGTTATGTCCGAGTTGCTTCAAATTTATTTTCACCTACTAAGAACTTTATAAAAAGGTATTTCAGCAATTTGGGAAATTCCACACACAACAGTGGCTAATTAGCATAAAATGTTTGTTTAAACATTTTTGTTTACGATCGACCTCAAACTCATTTTTAAAGGAATTTCTTCAATATTGAAATATACATAAGTTTTTCGGCAACAACTAATATTGGAATCCTGGTCACACTTAAGTCTTTTGTTTTGCTTTGTGCTTATTCGTCATCTTAAGTATACCATGGTCTGTCGCTTATGAACTACCGAACAATGTAGACGTACAGATGCGTAATAAACAGAAAAACCTATTAATCCGGTTCAGTTTCCTGTTTAGTTCCACTTTAAAAACATTATATAACCAACAGGTTATGGGCCCAGGGCTCTAAACACGAAATTGTGCGATTAACTTTAATTACTGTGTGTGATTATACGAAAAAATTTATAAACATGAGTGGACAAGGGTTATATTCCATCGAAAAGTTGGATGACGAAAATTACGCGGTGTGGTCAGTGCAAATGAAAAGCATATTGGTACAAAATGATCTATGGCCGATAGTATGCGGAAGAACCGTTAAAAAAGAAGGTGACAGCGAAGAACAGAAGGATCAGTTTGATACACGGGACGAAAAGGTACTAGCAAACATATTGCTGGTTGTAAGCGTCGCAGATTAATTTCATAAAAAGTTGCGTGTCGTCTAAAGAAGCATGGGAGAAGCTAATAAGTGTGTATCAACCGCGCGGGCCAGCAAGAAAAATTGCGTTATTTAAAATTTTGCTTCGATTGAGTATGCCAGAAGGTGCAAGTGTGCAAAACTATATGAATGAGTTTTCCAACATAGTTGAAAAATTAAAAGAAATCGAAATGAATATAAATGAAGACATGCTCACAATTTTGCTGTTAACGGGATTAGGAAAAAAGTTCGAAAACTTTGTTGTAGCGATCGAAACGCGTGAACAGTTGCCGTCCTTGTCTGATTTGAAAATCAAATTTATTGAAGAAGGACAAAGACAACAAGCAAACAACGAAGAAGTGGGTAATGGCATACAGCAAGCATTTGTGTCGCGTACAAAAAATGCGCATCAGAAAACAGATCCGAAAGGAATAAAAAATGTTATAGATGCGGCCGCGAAGGTCATTTTATTGCTGAGTGCAAGGAAAAAGAGAAAAGTAAAGAAGGCAAAGAGAGAAACGCTGAAATGAAGCGATCGTTAGCCATACTTGCGAATGTGCAGAAAAGCGACAACTTGACAAAATCGACGTGGTGTCTGGATAGTGGCGCCACTGCTCACATGTGTTGTGATAGGTCAAGGTTTGTAGATATTAGAGAGCACAAAGAGAAAATATTGCTTGCAGAAGAAAATTTTATATTTGCTGACGGCATTGGTACTGTATGTATTACTGTCGGAAATTTTTATCTTGAACTGCAAAATGTGTTGTTTGTTGATGAGTTGCAAGCAAACTTTATATCGGTATCAAAAGCTGTAGAAAAAGGATACAGAGTTACTTTTGATAAAGACAGAACAGTGATAAAAGAATGAGATAATATGAATATACTGAAAGCATACAAGAGAGGTGATTTGTTCACCATTGATGTTAAAATGAGACAGTGTATGTACTCTAAGGCAAGCAGCACTGAGTTATGGAAATGGCATT
The DNA here is from genome assembly GCF_030788295.1 of Drosophila virilis. Lineage (NCBI taxonomy): Eukaryota > Metazoa > Arthropoda > Insecta > Diptera > Drosophilidae > Drosophila > Drosophila virilis. Next base: position 79,967 of record NW_027212828.1, on the reverse strand, counting down.
ATCGATTTGGACACTTAAATCTGGCCAGTTTAAGGAAAATGGCAAGTGGTGAGGTGCATGGCTTAAAATCAATCAATAAGAATTTTGAAATAAAAAATGATCTGTGTGAAACCTGTGCAAAAAGTAAAATAAGTGTAAAACCATTTCCAAAAGCTTCTGAAAATCGTGCGACTCAATTATTGAGTTTGATTCACACTGACATTTGTGGACCAATAAGCAGTCCGTCTGCCGGGGGCGCACGATACTTTGCAACATTTATTGACGATTACTCACGTCACACAGTTGTGTATTTTTTGAAGTCTCGCGACCAAATATTAAGCGCGTTTAAGGACTTTGTTTTGTTTGCCGAGAGACAATGTGGAAAAAAGATAAAATCAATTCGAAACGATAACGGGCGCGAGTATGTTAGTCATGAATTTGAAAAATTCTTGTCGGAACACGGAGTTAAAAGACAACTGACAGTACCCTATACTCCGCAGCAAAATGGAGTTGCTGAGCGAGCAAATCGCACACTGGTAGAGATGGCCAGAAGTATGCTAGTACACTCGGGCGTAGATGCAACACTATGGGGTGAGGCAGTAGGGACTGCAGTATACTTACGCAACAGGTCAGAAACCAAGACATTGGCTAACAAAACACCATTTGAGGTTTGGACTGGCAAGAAACCGTCTGTATCGCATTTGAAGGTTTTCGGCTCAAAAGCAATTGTCTTAAAGAAAGGGCACAGAAATAAGTTTAGTCCAAAGGGAATCGAATATGTAATGGTTGGCTATTCGATGGCAGCAAAAGCATATCGCCTATTTTGTCCAGAGTCGAAGAAAGTTGTCGAAAGCAGAGAAGTTATTTTTATTGAAAATAATTTAGGTGGATCTGCAAGCGATAAAAAAGAAACAGTGCTGTTTGATGATTGTGCAACAGTAAATCAGCAGGCTGAGGCTGAGAATGTCCTGCAGACACAGGCAGAGATTGAAATCGGAGGGCAACATACTGAAAGGAAAGATACTGACGTACTGAGTGCAAAAAGTGATGATGCAGAACCGCCGGTAAACTGTGAAGCTCGTGGTTCAGGGCGTCCACGAAAGATAAAAACTGGAAAACCAGGTAGACCCCGCAAGCAGTATAATTGCCTGAATATGCTGAAGGCAGAGGAAATCGTCATTCCTGAAAGTTTTAGCGAAGCAAATGAGTCAGAAATGAGCCAAGAATGGTCAGCATCGATTCAGAAGGAGATAAAAGCACTTGAAGACAATAAGACTTGGGAGCTTGTGGAATTGCCAGCGAATAAGAAAGCGATAGGCTGCAAATGGGTCTTTGGCATAAAAGTTGACAAGGATGGCTATGTAGAGCGCTTTAAGTCAAGATAAGTTGCCAAAGGATGTGCGCAGCGATATGGCGTTGATTTCTTTGAGACGTTCTCTCCAGTTGTGAGATACTCGTCTGTACGAATGATTATGGCATTGGCAGTCGAACATAAGTTGTTTGTGCATCAGATGGATGTGTCTACTGCCTACCTGAATAGTGAGCTTTCAGAGGAAGTTTATATGAAACAACCAGACGGATTCGTAAGCGATGAATTTCCTGATAAAGTCTTGAAACTAAAAAATCCCTCTATGGGCTAAAGCAAGGCGGTAGAGAGTGGAACAGTAGACTGGACGCAGTCTTGAAAAAACTGGGTTTTACTCCATGTGTCAGCGAGCCCTGCGTATATATACGCAATGGGCAAGGTAAAATTAATATAATTGCTGTTTATGTTGATGATATTTTACTTGCCAGCTCAAATAAAGACGAATTGTTGAAAATCAAAGCGTCCATTGCCAGGGAATTCGACATTGTTGATGGCGGCCAGCTCAACCATTTCTTGGGCATAGAAATTGAGCGCGAAGGGGAGGCTGGAAGCATAACAATCGGCCAAAAGCAGTATGTGGAACAAATGCTACATACTTGGGGCATGTCAACGTGTAGGCCTGTAGCTACACCACTGGATGCAGGTCACAAAGTCAAATGTGATGACGTCAACTGCGAGATGGTTAATGAAAAGAGCTACCAATCATTGATAGGTTCTTTGATGTATTTAGCCATAACAACCAGGCCGGACATACTACATTCGGTAGCGAAACTGGCACAACGAAATGCCAGCCCTCACAAGGAGCATGAAGTTGCAGCGAAGCGAGTGCTAAGGTATTTAAAAGGCACGGCTAATATGAGACTTCATTATCAGGATACTGGCAAGCAGATCTATGGATACGTCGACGCAGACTGGGTGAACGATGCTGCAGATCGAAAATCATATAGTGGATATGTCTTTATTGGTGCAGGCAGCGCGATTTCGTGGAAATCGAAGAAACAATGTATGGTAGCGTTAAGCAGCACTGAAGCCGAATATATTGCCTTATCTACCGCAGCAAGAGAAGCCACATATATTAAAAAATTGTTGCATGAAATGGGATTTATTGAAACCAAGCCTTTTTTATTGTATTGCGATAATCAAAGCGCACAGTGCTTAGCTAAAAATCCAATTTTACATAAACGTAGTAAGCACATCGATATAAAGTTTCACCAAGTACGCGAGCTATATTCTAAGAACGAAATAGATGTTAAATATATAGGTACTAATGATATGATTGCCGATGTACTAACTAAAAATTTAAAAAAGAACAAGCATTTAAAATGTATTAATGAAATGAATTGTTATTAATAATTTTTCAAGTATGTAATTGTTGAGAAGGAGTATTGAGTATATGCATAAGTTTTTCGGCAACATCTAATATTTGAATCCTGGTCACACTTAAGTCTTTTGTTTTGCTTTGTGCTTATTCGTAATCTGAAGTATACCATTGTCTGTCGCTTATGAACTACCGAACAATGTAGACGTACAGATGCGTAATAAACAGAAAAGCCTATTAATCCGGTTCAGTTTCCTGTTTAGTTCCACTTTAAAACCATTATATAACCAACAGTTTGATTATAAGAATTTTTTGTGTAATGTAAGGTAAAGTCCGATTTGCTTCAAACCCATTTTCAGAGCTTCACCTACATAAGAACTTAATATATACGTATGTTAGCAATTTGGGAAATTCCACACAACAGTGGGTAATGAGAAAAATTTTTGTATTAAAGATTTTTGTTAACCATTCGATCGACACCAAACACATTTTCAAAGAAATTTGTCCAAGTTAATTTTAGGGATTTTTCGCCACTTTTAGGAAAATCCATTGCTCGTTGGTGGAAATGGAGACCAAAAATTTTATAGGTAACGTTTCCCGCTGAAATTAATTTTCAAGGATCTATAAGTAAAATCATTTATGACGTACTTCATATTTTTCGGAAAATTAAAGCATCCTCGGTAAAAAGTTTGATTATAAGAATTTTTTGTGAAGTTTAAGATTATGTCCGATTTGCTTCAAACTTATTTTCAGAGCTTCACCTTCATAAGAACATTATAAATAGGTATATCAGCAATATGGGAAATTCCACACACAACAGTGGGTAATTAGCATAAGCTGTTTGTTTAATCATTTTTGTTAACCATCCGATCGACCTCAAACTCATTTTTAAAGGTATTTCGTGAAAATCATTTTTAGGAATTTTTCGCCATTTTTAGGAAAATCCATTGCTCGTTGGTAAAAATGGGGGTCAAAAATTTGATAGGTGATGTTTCGCGCTGAAATTAGTTCTCAAGAAAAATCATGTAAAACGTGCTTCACATTTTTCGGAAAATAAAAGAATCCTCGGTAAAAAGTGTGATTATAACAATTTTTTGTAAAGTTTTAAGTTATGTCCGATTTGCTTCAAACCTATTTTTAGAGCTTCACCTACATAACAACTTAATATACAGGTATATTAGCAATTTGGGAAATTCCACACAACAGTGGGTAATAAGAAAAATGTTTATATTAAAGATTTTTGTTAACCATCCGATCGACCTCAAGCACATTTTGAAAGAAATTTGTCCAAGTTAATTTTAGGGATTTTTTGCCATTTTAAGGTAAATCCATTGCTCGTTGGTGGAAATGGAGACCAAAATTAATTTTCAAGCATCTATAAGAAAAATCATTTATGACTTACTTCACTTTTTTCGGAAAATTTAAGCATCCTGGGTAAAAAATGCGATTCTAAGACTTTTTTGTGAAGTTTTAAGCTATGTCCGATTTACTTCGAACTTATTTTCAGAGCTTCACCTACATAAGAACTTAATAAATAGGCATATCAGCAATTTGGGAAATTCCACACACAACAGTGGGTAATTAGCAAAAAATGTTTGAATTAAACATTTTTGCTTACCATCCGATCGACCGCAAACTCATTTTCAAAGCAATGTCTTGAAATTAATTTGAGGGATTTATCGCCATTTTTAGGAAAATCCATTGCTCGTTGGTGGAAATGGAGGTAAAAAATTGTATAGGTAACATTTCCAGCTGAAATCAATTTTCAAGCATCTATAGTAAAAATCTTTTATGACGTACTTCACATTTTTCGGAATATTAAAGCATCCTCGGTAAATAGTTTGATTATATGAATTTTTTGTGAAGTTTTAAGTTGTATCCGATTTGCTTCGAACTTATTTTCAGAGCTCCACCTTCATTTGAACTTAATAAATAGGTATATCAGCAATATGGGAAATTCCACACACAACAATGGGTAATAAGCAAAAAATGTTTGTATTAAACATTTTTGTTAACCTTCCACTCGACCTCAAACTCATTTTCAAAGAAATTTCTTCAAATTCATTTTAGGGATTTTTCGCCAATTTTAGGAAAATCCATTACTTGTTGGTGGAAATGGAGGTAAAAATTTGTATAAGTAACGTTTCCAGCTGAAATCAATTTTCAAGCATCTATAAGAAAAATCATTTATGACGTACTTCACATTTTTCGGAATATTAAAGCATTCCGGTATAAAGTGCGATTCTAAAAATATTTTATGAAGTTTAAAGTTATGTCCAATTTGCTTTAAATTTATTCTCACCTACATAAGAACTTTATAAATAGGTATATCAGCGATTTGGGAAATTCCACACACAACAGTGGGTAATAAGCAAAAAATCTTTGTATTAAATATTTTTGTTAACCATCCGATCGACCTCAAACTCATTTTCAAAGCAATGTCTTGAAATTAATTTGAGGGATTTTTCGCCATTTTTAGGAAAATCCATTGCTCATTGGTGAAAATGTAGGTAAAAAATTTTATTGGTAACATTTCCAGCTGAAATCAATTTTCATGCATCTATAAGAAAAATCATTTATGACGTACTTCACATTTTTCGGAATATTAAAGCATTCCGGTATAAAGTGCGATTCTAAAAATATTTTATGAAGTTTAAAGTTATGTCCAATTTGCTTTAAATTTATTCTCACCTACATAAGAACTTTATAAATAGGTATATCAGCGATTTGGGAAATTCCACACACAACAATGGGTAATAAGAAAAAGTGTTTGTATTAAACATTTTTGCTAACCATCCGATCGACCTCAAACTCATTTTCAGACAAATGTCTTCAAATTAAATTTAGAATTTTTTCTACATTTTTAGGAAAATCCATTACTCGTTAATAGAAATGGAGGTAAAAAATTGTATAGGTAACGTTTCGAGCTGAAATTAATTTTCAAGCATCTATAACAAAAATGTTTTAAAACGTGCTTCACATTTCTCGGAGGATTAAAGCATACTCTGTAAAAAGTGAGATTCTAAGAATTTTTAGTTAAGTTTTAAGTTTTGTCCTAATTGCCCCAAACTTATTTTCAGAGCTTCACCTACATAAGAACTTAATAAATAGGCATATCAGCAATTTGAGAAATTCCACACACAACAGTGGGTAATAAGCAAAAAATGTTTGTATTAAATATTTTTGTTAACCATCCGATCGACCTCAAACTCATTTTCAAAGCAATGTCTTGAAATTAATTTGAGGGATTTTTCGCCATTTTTAGGAAAATCCATTGCTCATTGGTGGAAATGTAGGTAAAAAATTTTATTGGTAACATTTCCAGCTGAAATCAATTTTCAGGCATCTATAAGAAAAATCATTTATGACGTAGTTCACATTTTTTAAGTGAAGTGAAGTTTTAAATTATGTCCGATTTGCTTCGAACTTATTTTCAGAGCTACACCTACATAGGAGCTTAATAAATAGGTATATCAGCAATTTGGGCAATTCCACACACAGCAGTGGGTAATAAGGAAAAAATTTTTGTTCAAGTTAATTTTAGGGATTTTTCGCCATTTTTAGGAAATACCATTGCTCGTTGGTGGAAATGGAGACCAAAAATTTTACAGGTAATGTTTCCCGCTGAAATTAATTTTCGAGCATCTATAAGAAAAATCATTTAGACGTACTTAATTATTTTCGGAAAATTAGAGCATCCTCGGTAAAAAGTTTGATTATAAGAATTTCTTGTGAAGTTTAAGATTATGTCCGATTTGCTTCAAACTTATTTTCAGAGCTTCAGTTTCATAAGAACTTAATAAATAGGTATATCAGCAATATGGGAAATTCCACACACAACAATGGGTAATAAGCAAAAAATGTTTGTATTAAACATTTTTGTTAACCATCCGATCGAGCTCAAACTCATTTTCAAAGAAATTTCTTCAAATTAATTTTAGAATTTTTTCTACATTTTTAGGAAAATCCATTACTCGTTAATAGAAATGGAGGTAAAAAATTTTATAGGTAACGTTTCGAGCTGAAATTAATTTTCAAGCATCTATAACAAAAATGTTTTAAAACGTGCTTCACATTTTTCGGAGGATTAAAGCATACTCTGTAAAAAGTGAGATTCTAAGAATTTTTAGTTAAGTTTTAAGTTTTGTCCTAATTGCCCCAAACTTATTTTCAGAGCTTCACCTACATAAGAACTTAATAAATAGGCATATCAGCAATTTGGGAAATTCCACACACAACAGTGGGTAATAAGCAAAAAATGTTTGTATTAAATATTTTTGTTAACCATTCGATCGACCTCAAACTCATTTTCAAAGCAATGTCTTGAAATTAATTTGAGGGATTTTTCGCCATTTTTAGGAAAATCCATTGCTCATTGGTGGAAATGTAGGTAAAAAATTTTATTGGTAACATTTCCAGCTGAAATCAATTTTCATGCATCTATAAGAAAAATCATTTATGACGTAGTTCACATTTTTTAAGTGAAGTGAAGTTTTAAATTATGTCCGATTTGCTTCGAACTTATTTTCAGAGCTTCACCTACATAGGAGCTTAATAAATAGGTATATCAGCAATTTGGGCAATTCCACACACAGCAGTGGGTAATAAGGAAAAAATTTTTGTTCAAGTTAATTTTAGGGATTTTTCGCCATTTTTAGGAAATACCATTGCTCGTTGGTGGAAATGGAGACCAAAAATTTTACAGGTAATGTTTCCCGCTGAAATTAATTTTCGAGCATCTATAAGAAAAATCATTTAGACGTACTTAATTATTTTCGGAAAATTAAAGCATCCTCGGTAAAAAGTTTGATTATAAGAATTTCTTGTGAAGTTTAAGATTATGTCCGATTTGCTTCAAACTTATTTTCAGAGCTTCAGTTTCATAAGAACTTAATAAATAGGTATATCAGCAATATGGGAAATTCCACACACAACAATGGGTAATAAGCAAAAAATGTTTGTATTAAACATTTTTGTTAACCATCCGATCGAGCTCAAACTCATTTTCAAAGAAATTTCTTCAAATTAATTTTAGAATTTTTTCTACATTTTTAGGAAAATCCATTACTCGTTAATAGAAATGGAGGTAAAAAATTTTATAGGTAACGTTTCGAGCTGAAATTAATTTTCAAGCATCTATAACAAAAATGTTTTAAAACGTGCTTCACATTTCTCGGAGGATTAAAGCATACTCTGTAAAAAGTGAGATTCTAAGAATTTTTAGTTAAGTTTTAAGTTTTGTCCTAATTGCCCCAAACTTATTTTCAGAGCTTCACCTACATAAGAACTTTATAAATAGGTATATCAGCGATTTGGGAAATTCCACACACAACAATGGGTAATAAGAAAAAGTGTTTGTATTAAACATTTTTGCTAACCATCCGATCGACCTCAAACTCATTTTCAGACAAATGTCTTCAAATTAAATTAAGAATTTTTTCTACATTTTTAGGAAAATCCATTACTCGTTAATAGAAATGGAGGTAAAAAATTTTATAGGTAACGTTTCGAGCTGAAATTAATTTTCAAGCATCTATAACAAAAATGTTTTAAAACGTGCTTCACATTTCTCGGAGGATTAAAGCATACTCTGTAAAAAGTGAGATTCTAAGAATTTTTAGTTAAGTTTTAAGTTTTGTCCTAATTGCCCCAAACTTATTTTCAGAGCTTCACCTACATAAGAACTTAATAAATAGGCATATCAGCAATTTGGGAAATTCCACACACAACAGTGGGTAATAAGCAAAAAATGTTTGTATTAAATATTTTTGTTAACCATCCGATCGACCTCAAACTCATTTTCAAAGCAATGTCTTGAAATTAATTTGAGGGATTTTTCGCCATTTTTAGGAAAATCCATTGCTCATTGGTGGAAATGTAGGTAAAAAATTTTATTGGTAACATTTCCAGCTGAAATCAATTTTCATGCATCTATAAGAAAAATCATTTATGACGTAGTTCACATTTTTTAAGTGAAGTGAAGTTTTAAATTATGTCCGATTTGCTTCGAACTTATTTTCAGAGCTTCACCTACATAGGAGCTTAATAAATAGGTATATCAGCAATTTGGGCAATGCCACACACAGCAGTGGGTAATAAGGAAAACATTTTTGTTCAAGTTAATTTTAGGGATTTTTCGCCATTTTTAGGAAATACCATTGCTCGTTGGTGGAAATGGAGACCAAAAATTTTACAGGTAATGTTTCCCGCTGAAATTAATTTTCGAGCATCTATAAGAAAAATCATTTAGACGTACTTAATTATTTTCGGAAAATTAAAGCATCCTCGGTAAAAAGTTTGATTATAAGAATTTCTTGTGAAGTTTAAGATTATGTCCGATTTGCTTCAAACTTATTTTCAGAGCTTCAGTTTCATAAGAACTTAATAAATAGGTATATCAGCAATATGGGAAATTCCACACACAACAATGGGTAATAAGCAAAAAATGTTTGTATTAAACATTTTTGTTAACCATCCGATCGAGCTCAAACTCATTTTCAAAGAAATTTCTTCAAATTAATTTTAGGATTTTTTTTTACATTTTTAGGAAAATCCATTACTCGTTGGTTGAAATGGAGGTAAAAAATTTTATAGGTAACGTTTCCAGCTGAAATCAATGTTCAAGCATCTATAAGAAAAATCATTTATGACGTACTTCGCATTTTTCGGAATATTTAAGCATCCTCGGTAAAAAGTATGATTATAAGAATTTTTTGTGAAGTTTTAACTTATGTCCGATTTGCTTCGAACTTATTTTCAGAGCTTCACCTACATAAGAACTTAATAAATAGGCATATCAGCAATTTGGGAAATTCCACACACAACAGTGGCTAATAAGCAAAAAATGTTTGTATTAAATATTTTTGTTAACCATTCGATCGACCTCAAACTCATTTTCAAAGCAATGTCTTGAAATTAATTTGAGGGATTTTTCGCCATTTTTAGGAAAATCCATTGCTCATTGGTGGAAATGTAGGTAAAAAATTTTATTGGTAACATTTCCAGCTGAAATCAATTTTCATGCATCTATAAGAAAAATCATTTATGACGTAGTTCACATTTTTTAAGTGAAGTGAAGTTTTAAATTATGTCCGATTTGCTTCGAACTTATTTTCAGAGCTTCACCTACATAGGAGCTTAATAAATAGGTATATCAGCAATTTGGGCAATTCCACACACAGCAGTGGGTAATAAGGAAAACATTTTTGTTCAAGTTAATTTTAGGGATTTTTCGCCATTTTTAGGAAATACCATTGCTCGTTGGTGGAAATGGAGACCAAAAATTTTACAGGTAATGTTTCCCGCTGAAATTAATTTTCGAGCATCTATAAGAAAAATCATTTAGACGTACTTAATTATTTTCGGAAAATTAAAGCATCCTCGGTAAAAAGTTTGATTATAAGAATTTCTTGTGAAGTTTAAGATTATGTCCGATTTGCTTCAAACTTATTTTCAGAGCTTCAGTTTCATAAGAACTTAATAAATAGGTATATCAGCAATATGGGAAATTCCACACACAACAATGGGTAATAAGCAAAAAATGTTTGTATTAAACATTTTTGTTAACCATCCGATCGAGCTCAAACTCATTTTCAAAGAAATTTCTTCAAATTAATTTTAGAATTTTTTCTACATTTTTAGGAAAATCCATTACTCGTTAATAGAAATGGAGGTAAAAAATTTTATAGGTAACGTTTCGAGCTGAAATTAATTTTCAAGCATCTATAACAAAAATGTTTTAAAACGTGCTTCACATTTCTCGGAGGATTAAAGCATACTCTGTAAAAAGTGAGATTCTAAGAATTTTTAGTTAAGTTTTAAGTTTCGTCCTAATTGCCCCAAACTTATTTTCAGAGCTTCACCTACATAAGAACTTTATAAATAGGTATATCAGCGATTTGGGAAATTCCACACACAACAATGGGTAATAAGAAAAAGTGTTTGTATTAAACATTTTTGCTAACCATCCGATCGACCTCAAACTCATTTTCAGACAAATGTCTTCAAATTAAATTTAGAATTTTTTCTACATTTTTAGGAAAATCCATTACTCGTTAATAGAAATGGAGGTAAAAAATTGTATAGGTAACGTTTCGAGCTGAAATTAATTTTCAAGCATCTATAACAAAAATGTTTTAAAACGTGCTTCACATTTCTCGGAGGATTAAAGCATACTCTGTAAAAAGTGAGATTCTAAGAATTTTTAGTTAAGTTTTAAGTTTTGTCCTAATTGCCCCAAACTTATTTTCAGAGCTTCACCTACATAAGAACTTAATAAATAGGCATATCAGCAATTTGAGAAATTCCACACACAACAGTGGGTAATAAGCAAAAAATGTTTGTATTAAATATTTTTGTTAACCATCCGATCGACCTCAAACTCATTTTCAAAGCAATGTCTTGAAATTAATTTGAGGGATTTTTCGCCATTTTTAGGAAAATCCATTGCTCATTGGTGGAAATGTAGGTAAAAAATTTTATTGGTAACATTTCCAGCTGAAATCAATTTTCAGGCATCTATAAGAAAAATCATTTATGACGTAGTTCACATTTTTTAAGTGAAGTGAAGTTTTAAATTATGTCCGATTTGCTTCGAACTTATTTTCAGAGCTACACCTACATAGGAGCTTAATAAATAGGTATATCAGCAATTTGGGCAATTCCACACACAGCAGTGGGTAATAAGGAAAAAATTTTTGTTCAAGTTAATTTTAGGGATTTTTCGCCATTTTTAGGAAATACCATTGCTCGTTGGTGGAAATGGAGACCAAAAATTTTACAGGTAATGTTTCCCGCTGAAATTAATTTTCGAGCATCTATAAGAAAAATCATTTAGACGTACTTAATTATTTTCGGAAAATTAGAGCATCCTCGGTAAAAAGTTTGATTATAAGAATTTCTTGTGAAGTTTAAGATTATGTCCGATTTGCTTCAAACTTATTTTCAGAGCTTCAGTTTCATAAGAACTTAATAAATAGGTATATCAGCAATATGGGAAATTCCACACACAACAATGGGTAATAAGCAAAAAATGTTTGTATTAAACATTTTTGTTAACCATCCGATCGAGCTCAAACTCATTTTCAAAGAAATTTCTTCAAATTAATTTTAGAATTTTTTCTACATTTTTAGGAAAATCCATTACTCGTTAATAGAAATGGAGGTAAAAAATTTTATAGGTAACGTTTCGAGCTGAAATTAATTTTCAAGCATCTATAACAAAAATGTTTTAAAACGTGCTTCACATTTTTCGGAGGATTAAAGCATACTCTGTAAAAAGTGAGATTCTAAGAATTTTTAGTTAAGTTTTAAGTTTTGTCCTAATTGCCCCAAACTTATTTTCAGAGCTTCACCTACATAAGAACTTAATAAATAGGCATATCAGCAATTTGGGAAATTCCACACACAACAGTGGGTAATAAGCAAAAAATGTTTGTATTAAATATTTTTGTTAACCATTCGATCGACCTCAAACTCATTTTCAAAGCAATGTCTTGAAATTAATTTGAGGGATTTTTCGCCATTTTTAGGAAAATCCATTGCTCATTGGTGGAAATGTAGGTAAAAAATTTTATTGGTAACATTTCCAGCTGAAATCAATTTTCATGCATCTATAAGAAAAATCATTTATGACGTAGTTCACATTTTTTAAGTGAAGTGAAGTTTTAAATTATGTCCGATTTGCTTCGAACTTATTTTCAGAGCTTCACCTACATAGGAGCTTAATAAATAGGTATATCAGCAATTTGGGCAATTCCACACACAGCAGTGGGTAATAAGGAAAAAATTTTTGTTCAAGTTAATTTTAGGGATTTTTCGCCATTTTTAGGAAATACCATTGCTCGTTGGTGGAAATGGAGACCAAAAATTTTACAGGTAATGTTTCCCGCTGAAATTAATTTTCGAGCATCTATAAGAAAAATCATTTAGACGTACTTAATTATTTTCGGAAAATTAAAGCATCCTCGGTAAAAAGTTTGATTATAAGAATTTCTTGTGAAGTTTAAGATTATGTCCGATTTGCTTCAAACTTATTTTCAGAGCTTCAGTTTCATAAGAACTTAATAAATAGGTATATCAGCAATATGGGAAATTCCACACACAACAATGGGTAATAAGCAAAAAATGTTTGTATTAAACATTTTTGTTAACCATCCGATCGAGCTCAAACTCATTTTCAAAGAAATTTCTTCAAATTAATTTTAGAATTTTTTCTACATTTTTAGGAAAATCCATTACTCGTTAATAGAAATGGAGGTAAAAAATTTTATAGGTAACGTTTCGAGCTGAAATTAATTTTCAAGCATCTATAACAAAAATGTTTTAAAACGTGCTTCACATTTCTCGGAGGATTAAAGCATACTCTGTAAAAAGTGAGATTCTAAGAATTTTTAGTTAAGTTTTAAGTTTTGTCCTAATTGCCCCAAACTTATTTTCAGAGCTTCACCTACATAAGAACTTTATAAATAGGTATATCAGCGATTTGGGAAATTCCACACACAACAATGGGTAATAAGAAAAAGTGTTTGTATTAAACATTTTTGCTAACCATCCGATCGACCTCAAACTCATTTTCAGACAAATGTCTTCAAATTAAATTAAGAATTTTTTCTACATTTTTAGGAAAATCCATTACTCGTTAATAGAAATGGAGGTAAAAAATTTTATAGGTAACGTTTCGAGCTGAAATTAATTTTCAAGCATCTATAACAAAAATGTTTTAAAACGTGCTTCACATTTCTCGGAGGATTAAAGCATACTCTGTAAAAAGTGAGATTCTAAGAATTTTTAGTTAAGTTTTAAGTTTTGTCCTAATTGCCCCAAACTTATTTTCAGAGCTTCACCTACATAAGAACTTAATAAATAGGCATATCAGCAATTTGGGAAATTCCACACACAACAGTGGGTAATAAGCAAAAAATGTTTGTATTAAATATTTTTGTTAACCATCCGATCGACCTCAAACTCATTTTCAAAGCAATGTCTTGAAATTAATTTGAGGGATTTTTCGCCATTTTTAGGAAAATCCATTGCTCATTGGTGGAAATGTAGGTAAAAAATTTTATTGGTAACATTTCCAGCTGAAATCAATTTTCATGCATCTATAAGAAAAATCATTTATGACGTAGTTCACATTTTTTAAGTGAAGTGAAGTTTTAAATTATGTCCGATTTGCTTCGAACTTATTTTCAGAGCTTCACCTACATAGGAGCTTAATAAATAGGTATATCAGCAATTTGGGCAATGCCACACACAGCAGTGGGTAATAAGGAAAACATTTTTGTTCAAGTTAATTTTAGGGATTTTTCGCCATTTTTAGGAAATACCATTGCTCGTTGGTGGAAATGGAGACCAAAAATTTTACAGGTAATGTTTCCCGCTGAAATTAATTTTCGAGCATCTATAAGAAAAATCATTTATGACGTACTTAATTATTTTCGGAAAATTAAAGCATCCTCGGTAAAAAGTTTAATTATAAGAATTTCTTGTGTAGTTTAAGATTATGTCCGATTTGCTTCAAACTTATTTTCAGAGCTTCAGTTTCATAAGAACTTAATAAATAGGTATATCAGCAATATGGGAAATTCCACACACAACAATGGGTAATAAGCAAAAAATGTTTGTATTAAACATTTTTGTTAACCATCCGATCGAGCTCAAACTCATTTTCAAAGAAATTTCTTCAAATTAATTTTAGGATTTTTTTTTACATTTTTAGGAAAATCCATTACTCGTTGGTTGAAATGGAGGTAAAAAATTTTATAGGTAACGTTTCCAGCTGAAATCAATGTTCAAGCATCTATAAGAAAAATCATTTATGACGTACTTCGCATTTTTCGGAATATTTAAGCATCCTCGGTAAAAAGTATGATTATAAGAATTTTTTGTGAAGTTTTAACTTATGTCCGATTTGCTTCGAACTTATTTTCAGAGCTTCACCTACAGAGGAGCTTAATAAATAGGTATATCAGCAATTTGGGCAATTCCACACACAACAGTGGGTAATAAGGAAAAAATGTTTGTCCAAGTTAACTTTAGGGATTTTTCGCCGTTTTTGGGAAAATCCATTGCTCGTTGGTAGAAATGGAGACCAAAAATTTTTTAAGTAACGTTTCCTGCTAAAAATAATTTTCGATCATCTATAAGAAAAATCATATATGACGTACTTCATTTTTTTCGGAAAATTAAAGCATCCTCGGTAAAGAGTCCGATTCTAAGAATTTTTTGTGAAGTTTAAGATTATGTCCGATTTGCTTCAAACTTATTTTCAGAGCTTCACCTTCATAAGAACTTAATAAATAGGTATATCAGCAATATGGGAAATTCCACACACAACAATGGGTAACAAGCAAAAAATGTTTGTATTAAACATTTTTGTTAACCATTCGATCGACCTCAAACGCATTTTCAAAGAAATTTCTTAAAATTAATTTTGGGGTTTTTTCTACATTTTTAGGAAGTTCCATTACTCGTTGGTGGAAATGGAGGTAAAAAATTTTATAGGTAACGTTTCCAGCTGAAATCAATTTTCAAGCATCTATAAGAAAAATCATTTATGACGTATTTCACATTTCTCGGAATATTAAAGCATGCTCGGTAAAAAGTATGATTATAAGAATTTTTTGTGAAGTTTTAAGTTCTGTCCGATTTGCTTCGAACTTATTTTCAGAGCTTCACCTACATAAGAGCTTAATAAATAGGTATATCGGCAATTTTGACAATTCCACACACAACAGTGGGTAATAAGCAAAAAATGTTTGTATTAAATATTTTTGTTAACCATCCGATCGACCTCAAACACATTTTCAAAGAAATTTGCCCATGTTAATTTTAGGGATTTTTCGCCATTTTAAGGTAAATCCATTGCTCGTTGGTGGAAATGCAGACCAAAAATTTTATAGGTAACGTTTACCGCTGAAATTAATTTTCAAGCATCTATAAGAAAAATCATTTATGACGTACTTCACATTTTTCGGAAAATTTAGGCATCCTGGGTAAAAAGTGCGATTCTAAGAGTTTTTTGTGAAGTTTTAAGTTATGTCCGATTTGCTTCGAACTTATTTTCAGAGCTTCACCTACATAGGAGCTTAATAAATAGGTATATCAGCAATTTGGCAATTCCACACACAACAGTGGGTAATAAGAAAAAGTGTTTGTATAAACATTTTTGCTAACCATCCGATCGACCTCAAACACATTTTCAAAGAAATTTTCCCATGTTAATTTTAGGGATTTTTCGCCATTTTAAGGTAAATCCATTGCTCGTTGGTGGAAATGCAGACCAAAAATGTTATAGGTAACGCTTACCGCTGAAATTAATTTTCAAGCATCTATAAGAAAAATCATTTATGACGTACTTCATTATTTTCGGAAAATTAAAGCATCATCGGTAAAAAGTTTGATTATAAGAATTTCTTGTGAAGTTTAAGATTATGTCCGATTTGCTTCAAACTTATTTTCAGAGCTTCAGTTTCATAAGAACTTAATAAATAGGTATATCCGCAATATGGGAAATTCCACACACAACAGTGGGTAATAAGCAAAAAATGTTTGTATTAAACATTTTTGCTAACCATCCGATCGACCTCAAACTCATTTTCAGACAAATGTCTTCAAATTAATTTTAGAATTTTTTCTACATTTTTAGGAAAATCCATTACTCGTTAATAGAAATGGAGGTAAAAAATGTTATAGGTAACGTTTCGAGCTGAAATTAATTTTCAAGCATCTATAACAAAAATGTTTTAAAACATGCTTCACATTTCTCGGAGGATTAAAGCATACTCTGTAAAAAGTGAGATTCTAAGAATTTTTAGTTAAGTTTTAAGTTTTGTCCTAATTGCCCAAAACTTATTTTCAGAGCTTCACCTACATAAGAACTTAATAAATAGGCATATCAGCAATATGGGAAATTCCACACACAACAATGGGTAATAAGCAAAAAATGTTTGTATTAAACATTTTTGTTAACCATCCGATCGACCTCAAACTCATTTTCAAAGAAATTTCTTCAAATTAATTTTGGGGTTTTTTCTACATTTTTAGGAAGTTCCATTACTCGTTGGTGGAAATGGAGGTAAAAAATTTTATAAGTAACGTTTCGAGCTGAAATTAATTTTCAAGCATCTATAACAAAAATGTTTTAAAACGTGCTTCACATTTCTCGGAGGATTAAAGCATACTCTGTAAAAAGTGAGATTCTAAGAATTTTTAGTTAGGTTTTAAGTTTTGTCCTAATTGCCCCAAACTTATTTTCAGAGCTTCACCTACATAAGAACTTAATAAATAGGCATATCAGCAATTTGGGAAATTCCACACACAACAGTGGGTAATAAGCAAAAAATGTTTGAATTAAATATTTTTGTTAACCATCCGATCGACCTCAAACTCATTTTCAAAGCAATGTCTTGAAATTAATTTGAGGGATTTTTCGCCATTTTTAGGAAAATCCATTGCTCATTGGTGGAACTGTAGGTAAAAAATTTTATTGGTAACATTTCCAGCTGAAATTAATTTTCATGCATCTATAAGAAAAATCATTTATGACGTAGTTCACATTTTTTAAGTGAAGTGAAGTTTTAAATTATGTCCGATTTGCTTCGAACTTATTTTCAGAGCTTCACCTACATAGGAGCTTAATAAATAGGTATATCAGCAATTTGGGCAATTCCACACACAGCAGTGGGTAATAAGGAAAAAATTTTTGTTCAAGTTAATTTTAGGGATTTTTCGCCATTTTTAGGAAATACCATTGCTCGTTGGTGGAAATGGAGACCAAACATTTTACAAGTAACGTTGAAATTAATTTTCGTGCATCTATAAGAAAAATCATTTATGACGTACTTAATTATTTTCGGAAAATTAAAGCATCCTCGGTAAAAAGTTTGATTATAAGAATTTCTTGTGAAGTTTAAGATTATGTCCGATTTGCTTCAAACTTATTTTCAGAGCTTCAGTTTCATAAGATCTTAATAAATAGGTATAACAGCAATATGGGAAATTCCACACACAACAATGGGTAATAAGCAAAAAATGTTTGTATTAAACATTTTTGTTAACCATCCGATCGAGCTCAAACTCATTTTCAAAGACATTTCTTCAAATTAATTTTAGGATTTTTTCTACATTTTTAGGAAAATCCATTACTCGTTGGTTGAAATGGAGGTAAAAAATTCTATAGGTAACGTTTCCAGCTGAAATCAATGTTCAAGCATCTATAAGAAAAATCATTTATGACGTACTTCACATTTATCGGAATATTTAAGCATCCTCGGTAAAAAGTATGATTATAAGAATTTTTTGTGAAGTTTTAACTTATGTCCGATTTGCTTCGAACTTATTTTCAGAGCTTCACCTACAGAGGAGCTTAATAAATAGGTATATCAGCAATTTGGGCAATTCCACACACAACAGTGGGTAATAAGGAAAAAATGTTTGTCCAAGTTAACTTTAGGGATTTTTCGCCATTTTTAGGAAAATCCATCGTTGGTGGAAATGGAGACCAAAAATTTTATAAGTAACGTTTCCCGCTAAAAATAATTTTCGATCATCTATAAGAAAAATCATATATGACGTACTTCATTTTTTTCGGAAAATTAAAGCATCCTCGGTAAAAAGTCCGATTCTAAGAATTTTTTGTGAAGTTTAAGATTATGTCCGATTTGCTTCAAACTTATTTTCAGAGCTTCACCTTCATTTGAACTTAATAAATAGGTATATCAGCAATATGGGGAATTCCACACACAACAATGGGTAATAAGCAAAAAATGTTTGTATTAAATATTTTTGTTAACCATCCGATCGACCTCAAACTCATTTTCAAAGCAATGTCTTGAAATTAATTTGAGGGATTTTTCGCCATTTTTAGGAAAATCCATTGCTCATTGGTGGAAATGTAGGTAAAACATTTTATTGGTAACATTTCCAGCTGAAATCAATTTTCATGCATCTATAAGAAAAATCATTTATGACGTACTTCACATTTTTCGGAATATTAAAGGATCCTCGGTAAAAAGTATGATTATAAGAATTTTTTGTGAAGTGTTAATTTATGTCCGATTTGCTTCGAACTTATTTTCAGAGCTTCACCTACAGAGGAGCTTAATAAATAGGTATATCAGCAATTTGGGCAATTCCACACACAAGAGTGGGTAATAAGGAAAAAATGTTTGTCCAAGTTAACTTTAGGGATTTTTCGCCATTTTTAGGAAAATCCATTGCTCGTTGGTGGAAATGGAGACCAAAAATTTTACAGGTAACGTTTCCCGCTGAAATTAATTTTCGAGCATCTATAAGAAAAATCATTTATGACGTACTTAATTATTTTCGGAAAATTAAAGCATCCTCGGTAAAAAGTTTGATTATAAGAATTTCTTGTGAAGCTTAAGATTATGTCCGATTTGCTTCAAACTTATTTTCAGAGCTTCAGTTTCATAAGAACTTAATAAATAGGTATATCAGCAATATGGGAAATTCCACACACAACAATGGGTAATAAGCAAAAAATGTTTGTATTAAACATTTTTGTTAACCATCCGATCGACCTCAAACTCATTTTCAAAGACATTTCTTCAAATTAATTTTAGGATTTTTTCTACATTTTTAGGAAAATCCATTACTCGTTGGTTGAAATGGAGGTAAAAAATTCTATATGTAACGTTTCCAGCTGAATACAATGTTCAAGCATCTATAAGAAAAATCATTTATGACGTACTTCACATTTTTCGGATTATTAAAGCATCCTCGGTAAAAAGTATGATTATAGGAATTTTTTGTGAAGTTTTAATTTATGTCCGACTTGCTTCGAACTTATTTTCAGAGCTTCACCTACAGAGGAGCTTAATAAATAGGTATATCAGCAATTTGGGCAATTCCACACACAAGAGTGGGTAATAAGGAAAAAATGTTTGTCCAAGTTAACTTTAGGGATTTTTCGCCATTTTTAGGAAAATCCATTGCTCGTTGGTGGAAATGGAGACCAAAAATTTTATAAGTAACGTTTCCCGCTAAAAATAATTTTCGATCATCTATAAGAAAAATCATATATGACGTACTTCATTTTTTTCGGAAAATTAAAGCATCGTCGGTAAAAAGTCCGATTCTAAGAATTTTTTGTGGAGTTTAAGATTATGTCCGATTTGCTTCAAACTTATTTTCAGAGCTTCACCTTCATAAGAACTTAATAAATAGGTATATCAGCAATATTGGAAATTCCACACACAACAATGGGTAATAACCAAAAAATGTTTGTATTAAACATTTTTGTTAACCATCCGATCGACCTCAAACTCATTTTCAACGAATTTTCTTTAAATTAATTTTGGGGTTTTTTCTACATTTTTAGGAAGTTCCATTGCTCGTTGGTGGAAATAGAGGTAAAAAATTTTATAGGTAACGTTTCCAGCTGAAATCAATTTTCAAGCATCTAAAAGAAAAATCATTTATGACGTACTTCACATTTCTCGGAATATTAAAGCATCCTCGGTAAAAAGTATGATTATAAGAATTTTTTGTGAAGTTTTAAGTTCTGTCCGATTTGCTTCGAACTTATTTTCAGAGCTTCACCTACATAAGAGCTTAATAAATAGGTATATCGGCAATTTTGGCAATTCCACACACAACAGTGGGTAATAAGCAAAAAATGTTTGTATTAAATATTTTTGTTAACCATCCGATCGACCTCAAACACATTTTCAAAGAAATTTGCCCATGTTAATTTTAGGGATTTTTCGCCATTTTAAGGTAAATCCATTGCTCGTTGGTGGAAATGCAGACCAAAAATTTTATAAGTAACGTTTACCGCTGAAATTAATTTTCAAGCATCTATAAGAAAAATCATTTATGACGTACTTCACATTTTTCGGAAAATTTAGGCATCCTGGGTAAAAAGTGCGATTCTAAGAATTTTTTGTGAAGTTTTAAGTTATATCCGATTTGCTTCGAACTTATTTTCAGAGCTTCACCTACATAGGAGCTTAATAAATAGGTATATCAGCAATTTGGCAATTCCACACACAACAGTGGGTAATAAGCAAAAAATGTTTGTATTAAATATTTTTGTTAACCATCCGATCGACCTCAAACTCATTTTCAAAAAAAATTCTTCATATCTATTTTAAGGATTTTTCGCCATTTTTTCGAAAACCCATTGCTTGGTGGTGGAAATGGGGGTCAGAAATTTGATAGGTGATGTTTCGAGCGGAAATTAATTTTAAAGCATCTATGAGAAAAATCGTTTAAAACGTGCTTCACATTTCTCGGAGGATTAAAGCATCCTCGGTAAAAAGTAAGATTTTAATAATTTTTTTTGAAGTCTTAAGTTTTGTCCTAATTGCTCCAAACTTATTTTCAGAGCTTCACCTACATAAGAACTTAATAAATAGGCATATCAGCAATTTGGGAAATTCCACACACAACAGTGGGTAATTAGCAAAAAATGTTTGAATTAAACATTTTTGCTTACCATCCGATCGGTCTCAAACTAATTTTCAAAGAAATTTTTTCAAATTAATTCTAGGGATTTTTCTCCATTTTTTGGAAAACCCATTGCTCGGTGGTGGAAATGGGGACCAAACATTTGATAGGTGACGCTTTGCGCTGAAATTAATTTTCAAGGTTCTATGAGAAATATCATTTATGATGAACTTCACATTTTTCGGAAAATAAAAGCATCCTGGGTAAAAAGTGCGATTTTAAGAATTTATTTTGAAGTTTTAGTTATGTCCGATTTGCTTCAAACCTATTTTCAGAGCTCCACCTTCATAAGAACTTAATAAATAGGTATATAAGCAATGTGCGAAATTCCACACACAACAGTGGGTAATAAGTAAAAAATGTTTGTATTAAACATTTTTGTTAACCATCCGATCGAGCTCACACTCATTTTCAAAGCAATGTCTTGAAATTAATTTGAGGGATTTTTCGCCATTTTTAGGAAAATCCATTGCTCGTTGGTGGAAATGGAGGTATAAAATTTTATAGGTAACATATTCAGCTGAAATCAATTTTCAAGCATCTATAATAAAAATCTTTTATGACGTACTTCGCATTTTATCGGAATATTAAAGCATCCTCGGTAAAAAGTTTGATTATATGAATTTTTAGTGAAGTTTTAAATTGTATCCGATTTGCTTCGAACTTATTTTCAGAGCTCCACCTTCATTTGAACTTAATAAATAGGTATATCAGCAATTTGGGCAATTCCACACACAACAGTGGGTAATAAGGAAAAAATGTTTGTCCAAGTTAACTTTAGCGATTTTTCGCCATTTTTAGGAAAATCCATTGCTCGTTGGTGGAAATGGAGACCAAAAATTTTATAAGTAACGTTTCCCGCTAAAAATAATTTTCGATCATCTATAAGAAAAATCATATATGACGTACTTCATTTTTTTCGGAAAATTAAAGCATCCTCGGTAAAAAGTCCGATTCTAAGAATTTTTTGTGAAGTTTAAGATTATGTCCGATTTGCTTCAAACTTATTTTCAGAGCTTCACCTTCATAAGAACTTAATAAATAGGTATATCAGCAATATGGGAAATTCCACACACAACAATGGGTAATAAGCAAAAAATGTTTGTATTAAACATTTTTGTTAACCATCCGATCGACCTCAAACTCATTTTCAAAGAAATTTTTTCAAATTAATTTTGGGGTTTTTTCTACATTTTTAGGAAGTTCCATTACTCGTTGGTGGAAATGGAGGTAAAAAATTGTATACGTAACGTTTCCAGCTGAAATCAATTTTCAAGCATCTATAAGAAAAATCATTTATGACGTACTTCACATTTCTCGGAATATTAAAGCATCCTCGGTAAAAAGTATGATTATAAGAATTTTTTGTGAAGTTTTAAGTTCTGTCCGATTTGCTTCGAACTTATTTTCAGAGCTTCACCTACATAAGAGCTTAATAAATAGGTATATCGGCAATTTTGGCAATTCCACACACAACAGTGGGTAATAAGCAAAAAATGTTTGTATTAAATATTTTTGTTAACCATCCGATCGACCTCAAACACATTTTCGAAGAAATTTGCCCATGTTAATTTTAGGGATTTTTCGCCATTTTAAGGTAAATCCTTTGCTCGTTGGTGGAAATGCAGACCAAAAATTTTATAAGTAACGTTTACCGCTGAAATTAATTTTCAAGCATGTATAAGAAAAATCATTTATGACGTACTTCACATTTTACGGAAAATTTAGGCATCCTGGGTAAAAAGTGCGATTCTAAGAATTTTTTGTGAAGTTTTAAGTTATGTCCGATTTGCTTCGAACTTATTTTCAGAGCTTCACCTACATAGGAGCTTAATAAATAGGTATATCCGCAATTTTGGCAATTCCACACACAACAGTGGGTAATAAGCAAAAAATGTTTGTATTAAATATTTTTGTTAACCATCCGATCGACCTCAAACCCATTTCCAAAGAAATTCGCCCATGTTAATTTTAGGGATTTTTCGCCATTTTAAGGTAAATCCATTGCTCGTTGGTGGAAATGCAGACCAAAAATTTTATAGGTAACGGTTACCGCTGAAATTAATTTTCAAGCATCTATAAGAAAAATCATTTATGACGTACTTCACATTTTTCGGAAAATTTAGGCATCCAGGGTAAAAAGTGCGATTCTAAGATTTTTTTGTG
The DNA here is from genome assembly GCF_030788295.1 of Drosophila virilis. Classification (NCBI taxonomy): domain Eukaryota; kingdom Metazoa; phylum Arthropoda; class Insecta; order Diptera; family Drosophilidae; genus Drosophila; species Drosophila virilis. Next base: position 56,664 of record NW_027212828.1, on the reverse strand, counting down.
AAGTTTTAAGTTATGTCCGATTTGCTTCGAACTTATTTTCAGAGCTTCACCTTCATTTGAACTTAATAAATAGGTATATCAGCAATATGGGAAATTCCACACACAACAATGGGTAATAAACAAAAAATGTTTGTATTAAACATTTTTGTTAACCATCCGATCGAGCTCAAACTCATTTTCAAAGAAATTTCTTCAAATTAATTTTAGGGTTTTTTCTACATTTTTAGGAAATTCCATTACTCGTTGGTGGAAATGGAGGTAAAAAATTTTATAGGTAACGTTTCCAGCTGAAATCAATTTTCAAGCATCTATAAGATAAATCTTTTATGACGTACTTCACATTTTTCGGAATATTAAAGCATCCTCGGTAAAAAGTATGATTATAAGAATTTTTTGTGATGTTTAACCTATGTCCGATTTGCTTTAAACTTATTTTTAGAGCTTCACCTACATAAGAGCTTAACAAATAGGTATATCAGTAATTTGGCTAATTCCGCACACAACAGTGGGTAATAAAGAAAAAATTGTTGTATTAAACTTTATTGTTAACCATCCGATCGACCTCAAACTCATTTTCAGGCAAATTTCTTCAATTAATTTTAGGATTTTTTCTACATTTTTAGGAAAATCCATTACTCGTTGGTGGAAATGGAAGTAAAAAATTTTAAAGGTAACGTTTCGATCTGAAATTAATTTTCAAGCATCTATAACAAAAATGAATTTAAAACGTGCTTCGCATTTCTCGGAGGATTAAAGCATACTCTGTAAAAAGTGAGATTCTAAGAATTTTTAGTTAAGTTTTAAGTTTTGTCCTAATTGCCCCAAACTTATTTTCAGAGCTTCACCTACATAAGAAATTAATAAATAGGCATATCAGCAATTTGGGAAATTCCACACACAACAGTGGGTAATAAGAAAAAATGTTTGTATTAAATATTTTTGTTAACCATCCGATCGACCTCAAACTCATTTTCAAAGCAATGTCTTGAAATTAATTTGAGGGATTTTTCGCCATTTTTAGGAAAATCCATTGCTCATTGGTGGAAATGTAGGTAAAAAATTTTATTGGTAACATTTCCAGCTGAAATCAATTTTCATGCATCTATAAGAAAAATCATTTATGACGTACTTCACATTTCTCGGAATATTAAAGCATCCTCGGTAAAAAGTATGATTATAAGAATTTTTTGTGAAGTTTTAAATTGTGTCCGATTTGCTTCGAACTTATTTTCAGAGCTTCACCTACATAGGAGCTTAATAAATAGGTATATCAGCAATTTGGGCAATTCCACACACAGCAGTGGGTAATAAGGAAAAAATTGTTGTTCAAGTTAATTTTAGGGATTTTTCGCCATTTTTAGGAAAATCCATTGCTCGTTGGTGGAAATGGAGACCAAAAATTTTACAGGTAACGTTTCCCGCTGAAATTAATTTTCGAGCATCTATAAGAAAAATCATTTATGACGTACTTCATTATTTTCGGAAAATTAAAGCATCCTCGGTAAAAAGTTTGATTATAAGAATTTCTTGTGAAGTTTAAGATTATGTCCGATTTGCTTCAAACTTATTTTCAGAGCTTCAGTTTCATAAGAACTTAATAAATAGGTATATCAGCAATATGGGAAATTTCACACACAACAATGGGTAATAAGCAAAAAATGTTTGTATTAAACATTTTTGTTAACCATCCGATCGAGCTCAAACTCATTTTCAAAGTCATTTCTTCAAATTAATTTTAGGATTTTTTCTACATTTTTAGGAAAATCCATTACTTGTTGGTTGAAATGGAGGTAAAAAATTCTATAGGTAACGTTTCCAGCTGAAATCAATTTTCAAGCATCTATAAGAAAAATCATTTATGACGTACTTCACATTTTCGGAATATTAAAGCATCCTCGGTAAAAAGTATGATTATAAGAATTTTTTGTGAAGTTTTAACTTATGTCCGATTTGCTTCGAACTTATTTTCAGAGCTTCACCTACATAGCAGCTTAATAAATAGGTATATCAGCAATTTGGCAATTCCACACACAACAGTGGGTAATAAGGAAGAAATGTTTGTCCAAGTTAATTTTATTGATTTTTCGCCATTTTTAGGAAAATCCATTGCTCGTTGGTGGAAATGGGGGTCAAACATTTGATAGGTGACGTTTCGCGCTGTACTTTATTTTCAAGGCTCTATAAGAAAAATCATTTAGGATGTACTTCACATTTAAGAATTTTTTGTGAAGTTTTAAGTTATGTCCGATTTGCTTCAAAATTATTTTCAGAGCTTCACCTACATAAGAACTTTATAAATAGGTATATCAGCAATTTGGGAAATTCCACACACAACAGTGGGTAATTAGCATAAAATGTTTGTTTTCACCTACATAAGAACTTAATAAATAGGTATATCAGTAAGTTGGGCAATTCCACACACAACAGTGGGTAATTAGCAAAAAACTTTTGTATTAAACATTTTTGTTAACCATCCGTTCGACCTCAAACTCATTTTCAAAGCAATGTCTTGAAATTATTTTTAGGGATTTTTCGCCATTTTTAGGAAAATCCATTACTCGTTGGTGGAAATGGAGACCAAAAATTTTATAGGTAACGTTTCCTGTCAAAATTGATTTTCGAGCATCTATAAGAAAAATCATTTATAACGTACTTCATATTTATCGAAAAATTAGAGCATCCTCGGTAAAAAGTTTGATTATAAGAATTTTTTGTGAAGTTTAAGATTATGTTCGATTTGCTTCAAACTTATTTTCAGAGCTTCAGCTTCATAAGAACTTTATAAATCGGTATATCAGCAATATGGGAAATTCCACACACAACAATGGGTAATAAGCAAAAAATGTTTGTATTAAACATTTTTGTTAACCATTCGATCGACCTCAAACTCATTTTCTAAGCAATTTCTTCAAATTAATTTTAGGGTTTTTCTACATTTTTAGGAAATTCCATTACTCGTTGGTGGAAATGGAGGTAAAAATTTTATAGGTAACGTTTCCAGCTGAAATCAATTTTCAAGCATCTATAAGAAAACTCATTTATGACGTACTTCACATTTATCGGAATATTAAAGCATCCTCGGTAAAAAGTATGATTATAAGAATTTTTTGTGATGTTTTAACTTATGTCCGATTTGCTTCGAACTTATTTTTAGAGCTTCACCTACATAAGAGCTTAATAAATAGGTATATCAGTAATTTGGCTAATTCCGCACACAACAGTGGGTAATTAGCAAAAAATGTTTGTATTCAACATTTTTGCTTACCATCCGATGGACCTTAAACTCATTTTCAAAGAAATTTCTTCAAATTCATTTTAGTGATTTTTCGCCAATTTTAGGAGATTCCCCTACTTGTTGGTGGAAATGGAGGTAAAAAATTGTATAAGTAACGTTTCCAACTGAAATCCATTTTCAAGCATCTAAAGGAAAAATCCTTTAAAACGTGCTTCACATATCTCGGGGGATTAAAGCATCCTCTGTAAAAAGTTCGATTCTAAGAATTTTTTGTGAAGTTTTAAGTTTTGTCCGAATTGCTTCAAACTTATTTTCAGTGCTTCACCTAGATTTGGGAAATTCCACACACAACGGTGGGTAATGAGTAAAAAAAGTTTGTATTAAACATTTTTGCTTACCGATCGGATGCCTCAAACTCATTTTCAAAGAAATTTCTTCAAAGTCATTTTAGGAACTTTTCGCCATTTTTGGAAAATCCATTGCTCGTTGGTGGAAATGACGGTCAAAAATTTGATAGGTGACGTTTCGCGCTGAAATTAATTTTCAAGGATCTATGAGAAAAACCAAATAAGACGTGCTTCACATTTTTCGGATTCTATGTATTTTTTATGAAGTTTTAAGTTATGTCCGGTTTGCTTCAAACTTATTTTCAGAGCTTCACCTACATAAGAACTTAATAAAAACGTGTTTCAGCGATTTGGGAAATTGCACCCAAATCTTTGGGTAATTAGCGAAAAATGTTTATATGAAACTTATTTGCTTATTATTCGATCGGCCTCAAACTCATTTTCATAGAAATTGCTTCAAATTAATTTCAAAGAATTTTTACCATTTTTTGGAAAAGCCATTGCTCGTTGGTGGAAATGGGGTTTAAACATTTTATAGGTAACGTTTCCAGCTGAAATTAATTTTCAAGGATCTATAAGAAAAATCATTTATAATGTACTTCACATTTTTCGGAAAATTAAAGCATCCTCGGTAAAAGGTATGATCATAAGAACTTATTGTGAAGTTAAAGATTATGTCCGAATCGCTTCGAACTTATTTTCAAAGCTTCACCTACATAAGAACTTAATAAATAGGTATATCAGCAGTTTGGGAAATTCCACACACAACAGTGGGTAATTAGCAAATAATGTTTGTATTAAACATTTTTGCTTACCATCCGATCGACCTCAAACTCATTTTCAAAGAAATTTCATCAAATTTATTTTAGGGATTTTTCGCCATTTATTTGAAAACCCTATACTCGGTGGTGGAATTGGAGGCAAAAAATTTTATAGGTAACGTTTCCAGCTGAAATTAATTTTCAAGCATCTATAAGAAAAATTATTTCTGACGTACTTCACATTTTTCGGAATATTAAAGCATCCACGGTAAAAAGTGCGATTCTACAAATTTTTTGTGAAGTTTAAAGTTATGTCCGATTTGCTTTACACTTATTTTCAGAGCTCCACCTTCATAAGAACTTAATAAATAGGTATATCAGCAATATGCGAAATTCCCCACACAACAGTGGGTAATAAGAAAATATGTTTGTATTAAACATATTTGTTAACCATCCGATCGCCCTCAAACTCATTTTCAAAGAAATTTCTTCAAATTAATTTGAGGGAGTTTCGCCATTTTTAGGAAGATCCATTGCTCGTTGGTGGAAGTGGAGGTAAAAAATGTTATAGGTAACGTTTCCAGCTGAAATCAATTTTTAAGTATCTATAAGAAAAATCGTTTAAAACGTGCTTCACATTTCTCGGAGGATTAAAGCATCCTCGGTAAAAAGTTCGATTCTAAGAATTTTTTGTAAAGTTTTAAGTTTTGTCAGAATCGCTTCAAACTTATTTTCAGTGCTTCACCTACATTTGGGAAATTCCACATACAATAGTGGGTAATTAGCAAAAAATGTTTGTATTAAACATTTTTGCTTACCATCCGATCGGTCTCAAACTCATTTTCAAAGAAATTTCTTCAAAGTCATTTTAGGAACTTGTCGCCATTTTTAGGAAAATCCATTCCGTGTTGGTGGAAATTAGGGTCAAAAATTTGATAGGTGACGTTTCGCGCTGAAATTAACTTTCAAGGATCTATGAGAAAAACCAATTAAGACGTGCTTCACATTTTTCGGATTCTAAGTATTTATTGTGAAGTTTTAAGTTATATCCGATTTGCTTCAAAGTTATTTACAGAGCTTTACATACAAAAGAACTTAATAAATACGTGTTTCAGCGATTTGGGAAATTGCACCCAAATCTTTGGGTAATTAGCGAAAAATGTTGATATGAAACTTAAGAATTTCTGCTAAGAATTTTTTGTGAAGCTTAAAGTTATGTCCGATTTGCTTTAAATTTTTTTTCACCTACATAAGATCTTTATAAATAGGTATATCAGCAATTTGGGCAATTCCACACAACAGTGGGTAATAACGAACAAATTTTTGTATTAAACATTTTTGTTAACCATCCGATCGACCTAAAACTCATTTTCAAAGAAAATTTCTTCAAATTCAATTTTAAAATTTTTCGCCCTTTTTAGGGAAATCCATTGCTCGTTGGTGGAAATGGGGGTCAGAAATTTGATAGGTTTACATACATAAGAACTTAATAAATACGTGTTTCAGCGATTTGGGAAATTGCACCCAAATCTTTGGGTAATTATATGAATTATTATATGAAACTTATTTACTTATCGTTCGATCGGCCCCAAACTCATTTTCAAAGAAATTTCTTCAAAATAATTTAGGGATTTTTCGCCATATTCTGGAAAAGCCATTGCTTGTTGGTGGAAATTTGGTTTAAGCATTTTATAGGTAACGTTTTCCTCTGAAATTAATTTTCAAGGATCTATAAGAAAAATCATTTATGACGTACTTCACATTTTTCGGAAAATTAAAGCATCCTCGGTAATAAGTATGATTCTACGAATTTTTTGTGAAGTTCTAAGTTATGTCCGATTTGCTTCAAATTTATTTTCACCTACATAAGAACCTTATAAATAGGTATATCAGCAATTTGGGAAATTCCACACACATCAGTGGGTAATTAGCATAAAATGTTTGCTTAAACATTTTTGTTAACCATCCGATCGACCTCAAACTGATTTTGAAAGAAATTTCTTCAAATTCAATTTTAGGAATTTTTCGCCATTTTTAGGAAAATCCATAGCTCGTTGGTGGAAATGGGGGTCAAAAACTTGATAGGTGATGTTTCACGCTGAAATTAGCTCTCAAGAAAAATCATTTAAAAGTGCTTAACATTTTTCGGAGAATTAAAGCATCCTCGGTAAAAAGTTTGATTATAAGAATCTTTGTGAAGTTTAAGATTATGTCCGATTCGCTTCAAACTTATTTTCTGAGCTTCACCTTCATTAGAACTTAATAAATAGGTATATCAGCAATTTGGGCAATTCCACACAACAGTGGGTAATAACGAACAAATTTTTGTATTAAACATTTTTGTTAACCATCCGATCGACCTAAAACTCATTTTCAAAGAAAATTTCTTCAAATTCAATTTTAAAATTTTTCGCCATTTTTAGGCAAATACATTGCTCGTTGGTGGAAACGGGGGTCAGAAATTTGATAGGTTTACATACATAAGAACTTAATAAATACGTGTTTCAGCGATTTGGGAAATTGCACCCAAATCTTTGGGTAATTATATGAATTATTATATGAAACTTATTTACTTATCATTCGATCAGCCCCAAACTCATTTTCAAAGAAATTTCTTCAAAATAATTTTAGGGATTTTTCGCCATATTCTGGAAAAGCCATTGCTTGTTGGTGGAAATTTGGTTTAAGCATTTTATAGGTAACGTTTTCCTCTGAAATTAATTTTCAAAGATCTATAAGAAAAATCATTTATGACGTACTTCACATTTTTCGGAAAATTAAAGCATCCTCGGTAAAAAGTATGATTCTACGAATTTTTTGTGAAGTTTTAAGTTATGTCCGATTAGCTTCAAATTTATTTTCACCTACATAAGAACCTTATAAATAGGTATATCAGCAATTTGGGAAATTCCTCACCCAACAGTGGGTAATTAGCATAAAATGTTTGCTTAAACATTTTTGTTAACCATCCGATCGACCTCAAACTGATTTTGAAAGAAATTTCTTCAAATTCATTTTTAGGAATTTTTCGCCATTTTTAGGAAAATCCATAGCTCGTTGGTGGAAATGGGGGTCAAAAACTTGATAGGTGATGTTTCACGCTGAAATTAGCTCTCAAGAAAAATCATTTAAAGCGTGCTTAACATTTTTCGGAGAATTAAAGCATCCTCGGTAAAAAGTTTGATTATAAGAATTTTTTGTGAAGTTTAAGATTATGTCCGATTTGCTTCAAACTTATTTTCAGAGCTTCACCTTCATTAGAACTTAATAAATAGGTATATCAGCAATTTGGGCAATTTCACACAAGAGTGGGTAATAAGGAACAAATTTTTGTATTAAACATTTTTGTTAACCATCCGATCGACCTAAAACTCATTTTCAAAGAAAATTTCTTCAAATTCAATTTTAAAATTTTTCGCCATTTTTAGGCAAATCCATTGCTCGTTGGTGGAAACGGGGGTCAGAAATTTGATAGGTTTACATACATAAGAACTTAATAAATACGTGTTTCAGCGATTTGGGAAATTGCACCCAAATCTTTGGGTAATTATATGAATTATTATATGAAACTTATTTACTTATCATTCGATCGGTCCCAAACTCATTTTCAAAGAAATTTCTTCAAAATAATTTTAGGGATTTTTCGCCATATTCTGGAAAAGCCATTGCTTGTTGGTGGAAATTTGGTTTAAGCATTTTATAGGTAACGTTTTCCTCTGAAATTAATTTTCAAGGATCTATAAGAAAAATCATTTATGACGTACTTCACATTTTTCGGAAAATTAAAGCATCCTCGGTAAAAAGTATGATTCTACGAATTTTTTGTGAAGTTTTAAGTTGTGTCCGATTTGCTTCAAATTTATTTTCACCTACAAAAGAACCTTACAAATAGGTATACCAGCAATTTGGGAAATTCCACACACAACAGTGGGTAATTAGCATAAAATGTTTGCTTAAACATTTTTGTTAACCATCCGATCGACCTCAAACTGATTTTGAAAAAAATTTCTTCAAATTCATCTTTAGGAATTTTTCGCCATTTTTAGGAAAATCCATAGCTCGTTGGTGGAAATGGGGGTCAAAAACTTGATAGGTGATGTTTCACGCTGAAATTAGCTCTCAAGAAAAATCATTTAAAACGTGCTTAACATTTTTCGGAGAATTAAAGCATCCTCGGTAAAAAGTGCGATTCTAAGAATTTTTTATGAAGGTTTAAGTTATGTCCGATTTGCTTCGAACTTATTTTCAGAGCTCCACTTTCATAAGAAACTTAAACTCATATTCAAAAAAATTTCTTCAAATTAATTTGAGGGATTTTACGCCATTCTTAAGAAAATCCATTACTCGTTAGTGGAAATGGAGGTAAACAATTTTATAGGTAACGTGTCCAGCTGAAATCAATTTTCAAGCTTCCATAAGAAAAATCATAAATGACGTACTTCATATTTTTCAGAAAATTAAAGCATCCTCGCTAAACAGTTTGATTATAAGAATATTTTGTGAAGCTTAAGGTTATGTCCGATGTGCTTCAAATTTATTTTCAGAGCTTCACCTTCATAAGAACTTAATAAATAGGTATATCAGCAATATGGGAAATTCCACACAACAGTGGGTAATAAGAAAATATGTTTGTATTAAACATTTTTGTTAACCTCAAACTCATTTTCAAAGAAATTTCTTCAAATTAATTTGAGGGATTCTTCGCCATTTTTAGGAAAATCCATTGCTCGTTGGTGGAAATGAGGATAAACAATTTTATAGGTAACGTTTCCAGCTGAAATCAATTTTTAAGCATCTATAAGAAAAATCCTTTTAAAAGTGCTTCCCTTTTCTCAGAGGATTAAAGCATCCTCGGTAAAAAGTGCGATTCTATGAATTTTTTGTGAATTTTTAAGTTTTGTCCGAATAGCTTCAAACTTGTTTTCAGTGCTTCACCTACATTTGGGAACTTCCACACACAACAGTGGGTAATGAGTAAAAAATGTTTGTATTAAACATTTTTGCTTACCATCCGATCGGCCTCAAACTCATTTTCAAAGAAATTTCTTCAAAGCCATTTTGGGAACTTTTCGCCATTTTTAGGAAAATCCATAGCTCGTTGGTGGAAATGAGCGTCAAAAATTTGGTAGGTGACATTTCGCGCTGAAATTAAATTTCAAGGATCTGTGAGAAAAACCAATTAAGACGTGCTTCACATTTTTTTGGATTCTTAGTATTTTTTGTGAATTTGTAAGTTATGTCCGATTTGATTTAAGCTTATTTTCAGAGCTTTACATACATAAGAACTTAATAAATACGTGTTTCAGCGATTTAGGAAATTCTACCCAAATCTTTGGGTAATAAGCGAAAATTGTTTATATGAAACTTATTGCTTATCATTCGATCGGCCTTAAACTGATTTTCAAAGAAATTTCTTCAAATTAATTTTAGGGATTTTTCGGCATTTTTTGTAAAATGGTGGAAATGGGGCAACCTTTAAACATTTTATAGGTAATCATAAATCATTTATGACGTACTTCACATTTTTCGGAAAATTAAAGCATCCTCGGTAAAAAGTGCGATTCTAAAAATGTTTTGTGAAGTTTAATGTTATGTCCAGATTGCTTTAAATTTATTTTCACCTAAATAAGAACTTTATAAATAGGTATATCATCAATTTGGGAAATTCCACACCCAACAGTGGGTAATTAGCTAAAAATGTTGGCTTAAACATTTTTGTTAACCATCCGATCGACCTCAAACTCATTTTTAAAGAAATTTCTTCAAATTAATTTTTAGGAATTTTTCGCCATTTTTAGGAAAATGCATTGCTCGTTGGTGGAAATGGGTGTCAAAAATTTTATAGGTAACGTTTCCAGCTGAAATCAATTTTCAAGCATCTATAAGAAAAATCATTTATGACGTACTTCACATTTTTCGGAATATTAAAGCATCCTCGATAAAAAGTGCGATTCTAAAAATGTTTTGTGAAGTTTAAAATTATGTCCAATTTGCTTTAAATTTATTTTCACCTACATTAGAACTTTATAAATAGGTATATCAGCAATATGGGAAATTCCACACCCAACAGTGGGTAATTAGCTAAAAATGTTTGCTTAAACATTTTTGTTAACCATCCGATCGACCTCAAACTCATTTTAAAAGAAACTTCTTCAAATTAATTTTTAGGAATTTTTCGCCATTTTTAGGAAAATCCATTGCTCGTTGGTGGAAATGGGTGTCAAAAATTTTATAGGTAACGTTTCCAGCTGAAATCAATTTTCAAGCATCTATAAGAAAAATCATTTATGACGTACTTCACATTTTTCGGAATATTAAAACATCCTCGGTAAAAAGTATTTTTTGTGAAGTTGTAAGTTATGTCCGATTTGATTTAAGCTTATTTTCAGAGCTTTACATACATCAGAACTTAATAAATACGTGTTTCAGCGATTTAGGAAATTCCACCCAAATCTTTGGGTAATTATCGAAAATTGTTTATATGAAACTTATTTGCTTATCATTCGATCGGCCTCAAACTCAAACCTCAAGAAAAATCATTTAATACGTGCTTAACATTTTTCGGAGAATTAAAGCATCCTCGGTAAAAAGTGCGATTCTAAGAAATATTTATGAAGGTTTAAGTTATGTCCGATTCGCTTTAAACATATTTTCAGCGCTAAACTTTCATAAGAAACTCAAACTCATATTCAAACTCATATTCAAAAAAATTTCTTCAATTAATTTTAGGATTTTTTCCACATTTTTTGGAAAATCCATTACTCGTTGGTGGAAATGGAGGTTAAAAATTTTATAGGTAACGTGTCCAGCTGAAATCAATTTTCAAGCATCCATAAGAAAAATCATTAATGACGTACTTCATATTTTTCAGAAAATTAAAGCATCCTCGCTAAACAGTTTGATTATAAGAATATTTTGTGAAGCTTAAGGTTATGTCCGATTTGCTTCAAACTTATTTTCAGAGCTTCACCTTCATAAGAACTTAATAAATAGGTATATCAGCAATATGGGAAATTCCACACAACAGTGGGTAATAAGAAAATATGTTTGTATTAAACATTTTTGTTAACCTCAAACTCATTTTTAAAGAAATTTCTTCAAATTAATTTTTAGGAATTTTTCGCCATTTTTAGGAAAATGCATTGCTCGTTGGTGGAAATGGGTGTCAAAAATTTTATAGGTAACGTTTCCAGCTGAAATCAATTTTCAAGCATCTATAAGAAAAATCATTTATGACGTACTTCACATTTTTCGGAATATTAAAGCATCCTCGATAAAAAGTGCGATTCTAAAAATGTTTTGTGAAGTTTAAAATTATGTCCAATTTGCTTTAAATTTATTTTCACCTACATTAGAACTTTATAAATAGGTATATCAGCAATATGGGAAATTCCACATCCAACAGTGGGTAATTAGCTAAAAATGTTTGCTTAAACATTTTTGTTAACCATCCGATCGACCTCAAACTCATTTTAAAAGAAACTTCTTCAAATTAATTTTTAGGAATTTTTCGCCATTTTTAGGAAAATCCATTGCTCGTTGGTGGAAATGGGTGTCAAAAATTTTATAGGTAACGTTTCCAGCTGAAATCAATTTTCAAGCATCTATAAGAAAAATCATTTATGACGTACTTCACATTTTTCGGAATATTAAAACATCCTCGGTAAAAAGTATTTTTTGTGAAGTTGTAAGTTATGTCCGATTTGATTTAAGCTTATTTTCAGAGCTTTACATACATCAGAACTTAATAAATACGTGTTTCAGCGATTTAGGAAATTCCACCCAAATCTTTGGGTAATTAGCGAAAATTGTTTATATGAAACTTATTTGCTTATCATTCGATCGGCCTCAAACTCAAACCTCAAGAAAAATCATTTAATACGTGCTTAACATTTTTCGGAGAATTAAAGCATCCTCGGTAAAAAGTGCGATTTTAAGAAATATTTATGAAGGTTTAAGTTATGTCCGATTCGCTTTAAACATATTTTCAGCGCTAAACTTTCATAAGAAACTCAAACTCATATTCAAACTCATATTCAAAAAAATTTCTTCAATTAATTTTAGGATTTTTTCCACATTTTTAGGAAAATCCATTACTCGTTGATGGAAATGGAGGTTAAAAATTTTATAGGTAACGTGTCCAGCTGAAATCAATTTTCAAGCATCCATAAGAAAAATCATTAATGACGTACTTCATATTTTTCAGAAAATTAAAGCATCCTCGCTAAACAGTTTGATTATAAGAATATTTTGTGAAGCTTAAGGTTATGTCCGATTTGCTTCAAACTTATTTTCAGAGCTTCACCTTCATAAGAACTTAATAAATAGGTATATCCGCAATATGGGAAATTCCACACAACAGTGGGTAATAAGAAAATATGTTTGTATTAAACATTTTTGTTAACCTCAAACTCATTTTCAAAGAAATTTCTTCAAATTAATTTGAGGCATTCTTCGCCATTTTTAGGAAAATCCATTGCTCGTTGGTGGAAATGAGGGTAAACAATTTTATAGGTAACGTTTCCAGCTGAAATCAATTTTCAAGCATCTATAAGAAAAATCCTTTTAAAAGTGCTTCCCTTTTCTCGGAGGATTAAAGCATCCTAGGTAAAAAGTGCGATTCTATGAATTTTTTGTGAATTTTTAAGTTTTGTCCGAATAGCTTCAAACTTGTTTACAGTGCTTCACCTACATTTGGGAACTTCCACACACAACAGTGGGTAATGAGTAAAAAATGTTTGTATTAAACATTTTTGCTTACCAATTTTTTTTTTTCCAATTTGCTTTAAATTTATTTTCACCTACATAAGAACTTTATAAATAGGTATATCATCAATTTTTTGTCCAATTTGCTTTAAATTTATTTTCACCTACATAAGAACTTTATAAATAGGTATATCATCAATTTTGGAAATTCCACACCCAACAGTGGGTAATTAGCTAAAAATGTTTGCTTAAACATTTTTGTTAACCGTCCGATCGACCTCAAACTCATTTTTAAAGGAATTTCTTCAAATTCATTTTTAGGAATTTTTCGCCATTTTTAGGAAAATTCATTGCTCGCTGGTGGAAATGGAGGTAAAAAATTGTATAAGTAACTTTTCCAGCTGAAATAAATTTTCAAGCATCTATAAGAAAAATCATTTATGACGTGCTTCACGTTTTTCGGAAAATTAAAGCATCCTCGGAAAAAAGTATAATTATACGAATTTCTTGTGAAATTTTAAGTTATGTCCGATTTGCTTCAAACTTATTTTCAGGGCTTCACCTACATAAAAACTTTACAAATAGGTATATCAGCAATTTGGGAAATTCCACACACAACAGTGGGTAATTGGCATAAAATGTTTGTTTAAACATTTTTGTTAACCATCGGATCGACCTCAAACTCATTTTTTAAGAAATTTCTTCAAATATATTCTTAGGAATTTTTCGCCATTTTAAGGAAAATCCATTGCTCGTTGGTGGAAATGGGGGTCAAACATTTGATAATTGACGTTTCGCGGTGAATTTAATATTCAAGGATCTATAAGAAAAATCATTTAAGACGTGCGTAACATTTTTCGGAGAATTAAAGCATCCTTGGTAAAAAGCGCGATTGAAAAACTTTTTTGAAAGGTTTTAAGTTATTAGCGATTTGCTTCAAGCATTTTATCATGGCTTAACCTACATAAGCGATTTGTGAAAGGCTACACACAGCAGTGGGTAATTAGCAAAAAATGTTTGTATTAAACATTTTTGCTTACCATCCGTTCGACCTCAAACTCATTTTCAAAGAAATTCCTTCAAATTTATTTTAGGGATTTTTCGCCATTTTTTAGAAAAAGCTCGTTGGTGGAAATGGGGCTCAAACATTTGATAGGTGACTTTTCGCGCTGAAATAAATTTTCAAGGATCTATGAGAAAATCATTTAAGACGTGCTGCACATTTTTCGCTAAATTAAAGCATCCTCGGTAAAAAGTTTGGTTCTAAGAATTTTTTGTGAGATTTTAAATTATGTCCGATATGCTTCGAACTTATTTTCAGAATTTCACCTACATAAGAACTTAATAAATAGGTATATCAGCAATTTGGGAAATTCCACACACAACAGTGGGTAATTAGCATAAAATGTTTGTTTAAACATTTTTGTTAACCATCCGATCGACCTCAAACTCATTTTCAAAGAAATTTCTTCAAATTCATTTTATGAGTTTTTCGCCATTTTTAGCAAAATCCATTTTTCGTTGGTGGAAATGAGGGCCAAAAATTTGATACGTGATTTTTCGCGCAGAAATTAATTTTCAAGCATCTATAAGAAAAAGCATTAATGAGGTTCTTTACATTTTTCGCAGAATTAAAGCATCCTCGGTAAAAAGTTAGGCTCTACGTTTTTTTGTGAGGTTTTAAATTATGTCCGATTTGCTTCAAACTTATTTTCATAGCTTCACCTACATAAGAACTTAATAAATAGGTATATCAGCGATTTGGGAAATTCCACACAACAGTGGGTAATAAGAGAATATATTCGTATTAAACATTTTTGCTTCCCATCCGATCGACCTCATACATATTTTCAAAGATATTTTTTGAAATTCATTTTAGGACTTTTTGTCCATTTTTAGGAAAATCCATTGCTCGTTTGTTGAAATGGGGGTCAAAAATTTGATAGGTGATGTTTCGCGCTGAAATTAATTTTCAAGGATCTATAAGAAAAACCATTTAAAACGTGCTTCACATTTTTCGAAGAATCAAAGCATCCTCGGTAAAAAGTAAGGTTCTAAGAATTTTTTGTGAGATTTAAAATTATATCCGATATGCTTCGAACTTATTTTCAGAGCTTCACCTACATAAGAACTTAATAAATAGGTATATCAGCAATTTGGGAAATTCCACACAGAACAGTGGGTAATTAGAAAAAAAAGTTTGTATTAAACATTTTTGTTAACCATCTGATCGACCTCAAACTCATTTTCAAAGATATTTCTTCAAATTCATTTTATGAGTTTTTCGCCATTTTTAGCAAAAATCCATTGCTCGTTGGTGGAAATGAGGGCCAAAAATTTGATAGGTGATTTTTCGCGCTGAAATTAATTTTCAAGCATCTATAAGAAAAAGCATTATTGAGGTTGAAGAACCTTTTTTGGAGAGTTAAGGCATCCTCGGTAAGAAGGGAGGCTCTAAGATTTTTTTGTGAGGTTTTGAATTATGTCCGATTTGCTTCAAACTTTTTTTCACGGCTTCATCTACATAAAAACTTAATAAATAGGTATATAAGCGATTTGGGAAATTCCACACACAACAGTGGCTAATTAGCAAACATTTTTTGTATTAAACATTTTTGTTAACCATCCGATCGACCTCATACTCATTTTAATAGATATTTCTGCAAATTCATTTTCGGGATTTTTCGCCATTTTTTGGAAAAGCCATTGCTGCTTGGTTGAAATGGGGGTCAAAAATTTGATATGTGACGTTTCGCGCTGAAATAAATTTTCAAGGGTCTATGAGAAAATCATTTAAGACGTGATTCACATTATTCGCTAAATTAAAGCATCCTCGGTAAAAAGTGAGCTTCTAAGAATTTGTTGTGAGAATTTAAATTCTGTCCGATTTGCTTCAAACTTACTTTCAGAGCTTCACCTACATTAAAACGTAATAAATAGGTACATCAGCAATTTGGGAAATTCCACACAATACAGTGGGTAATTAGCAAAAATTTTTTGTATTTAACATTTTTGTTAACCATCCGATCGACCTCACACTCATTTTCAAAGATATTTTTTCAAATTCATATTAGGAATTTTTCTCCATTATTAGGTATGTCAGCAATTTGGGAAATTCCACACACAACAGTGGGTAATTAGAAAAAAACGTTTGTATTAAACATTTTTGTTGACCATCCGATCGACCTCAAACTCATTTTAAAAGAAATTTCTTCAAATTCATTTTATGAATTTTTCGCCATTTTTAGCAAAATCCATTGCTCGTTGGTGGAAATGAGGGCCAAAAATTTGATAGTTGATTTTCCGCGCTGAAATTAATTTTCAAGCATCTATAAGAAAAATCATTTAAAACGTGCTTCACATTTTTTGGAGAATTAAAGCATCCTCGGTAAGAAGTGCGATTTTAAGAATTTTTTATGAAGTTCTAAGTTATGTCCGATTTGCTTCAAGCTTTTTATCACGGCTTACCCTCATAAGCGATTTGGGAAATGCCACACACAACAGTGGGTAATTAGCAAAAAATGTTTGTATTAAACATTTATGCTTACCATCCGATCGACCTCAATCTAATTTTCAAAGAAATTTCTTCAAATTTATTTTAGGGATTTTTCGCCATTTCTTAGAAAACGCTCGTTGGTGGAAATGGGGGTCAAACATTTGATAGGTGAAGTTTCGCGGTGAAATAAATTTTCAAGAATCTATGAGAAAATCATTTAAGACGTGCTTCACATTTTTCGCTAAATTAAAGCATCCTCGGTAAAAAGTGAGGCTCTACGATTTTTGTAAGGCCTTAAATTATGTTCGATTTGCTTCAAACTTATTTTCAGAGCTTCACCTACATAAGAACTTAATAAATAGGTATATAAGCGATTTGGGAAATTCCGCACAACAGTGTGTAATAAGAAGAAATGTTTGTATAAAACATTTTTGCTAACCATCCGATCGACCTCAAACTCATTTTCAAAGAAATTTCTTCAATTTAATTTTAGGAATTTTTGGCCATATTTAGGAAAATCCATTTCTCCATCGTTGAAATGGGGGTCAAAAATGTTATAGGCGACGTTTCCCGCTGAAATAAATTTTCAAGCATCTATAAGAAAAATCATTTATGAGGATCTTCACATTTTTCGGAGAATTAAAGCATCCACGGTAAGAATTGAGGTTCTCAACATTTTTTTTGAGGTTTTAAATTATGTGTGCTTCGAACTTATTTTCAGAGCTTCACCTACATAAGTACTTAATAAATAGGTATATCAGCAATTTGGGAAATTCCACACACAACAGTGGGTAATTAGCAAAAAATGTTTGTATTAAACATTTTTGCTTACCATCCTATCGACCTCAAGCTCATTTTCAAAGAAATTTATTCAAGTTTATTTTAGGGGCTTTTCACCATTTTGTGGAAAAACCATTGCTCGTTGGTGGAAATGGGGGTCAAACATTTGATAGGTTATTTTTCGCGCTGTAATTAATTTTCAAGCATCTATAAAAAAAATCATTTTTGAGGCTCTTCACATTATTCGAAGAATTAAAGCATCCTCGGTAAAAGTGAGGCTCCAAGAATTATTTGTGAGGTTTTAAATTTGTCCGATTTGCTTCGAACTTTTTTTCAGAGCTTCACCTATATAAGTACTTAATAAACAGGTATTTAAGCGATTTGGGAAATTCCACACAACAGTCGGTAATACGAAAATATGTTCGTATTAAACATTTTTGAATACTCATTTTCAAAGAAATTTCTTCAAGTTCATTTTCGGGGTTTTTCGCCATTTTGTGGAAAAGCCATTGCCCGTTGGTGGAAATAGGGTCAAAAATTTGATAGGTGATTTTCGCGCTGAACTTAATTTTCAAGCATCTATAAGAAAAATCATTAATGAGGTTCTTCACAGTTTTCGGAGAATCAAAGCATCCTCGGTAAAAAGTGAGGCTCTACAATTTTTTTGTGAGGTTTTGAATCATGTTCGATCTGCTTCAAACTTATTTTCAGAGCTTCACCTACATAAGAACTTAATAAATAGGTATATCAGCAATTTGGGTAATTCCACACACAACAGTGGCTAATTATCAAAAATTGTTTGTATTAAACATTTTTGTTAACCATCCGATCGGCCTCAAACTCATTTTCAAAGATATTTCTTCAAATTCATTTTAGGAATTTTTCGCCATTATTAGGAAAATCCATTGCTCATTGGTGGCAATGGGGGTCAAAAGATTGATAGGTGATGGTTCGCGCTGAAATTAATTTTCAAGGATCTATAAGAAAAAAACATTTAAAAAGTGCTTCACATTTTTCGAAGAAATAAATCATCCTCGGTAAAAAGTGAGGCTCTAAGAATTTTTTGTGAGATTTTAAATTATGTCCCATAAGCTTCAAACTTATTTTGAGAGCTCCACCTACATAAGAACTTAAAAAATTGGTATAAAAGCGATTTTGGGTAATTCCACACACAACAGTGGGTAATTTGAAAAAAATGTTTGTATTAAACATTTTTGTTAACCATCCGATCGACCCCAAAATCATTTTCAAAGAAGTTTCTTCAAATTCATTTTATGAATTTTTCGCCATTTTTAGCAAAATCCATTGCTCGTTGGTGGAAATGAGAGTCAAAAATTTGATAGGTTGTGAGGCGGCTAAGGAGACCAGCCACTTCACAGTTTTCACGGCAAGGAGCCGTCATCCCTTTGGCCAAATTGTGGCAAGGAGCCGTCCCGCTGGCGGGACAACGCATTAATTTTCCATAGTTATAAGTATTAATTATATTAGGTTAAGATCTTAGTGAAATAAGGGGCAAGGAGCCATCAGTAATATAATCAGTGCGATAAGTAGCAAAGAGGCAAGGAGCCGCGAATATTGAGAAATGAGAAGGTCATGTATGTGCGAAATATGAAAATAGGGTATTAAGTAGTCCGGTATACCCCTGAGAACATTTCTATACCTCGTGTTAGGCATAGCCAGAAAATGAACACGTGCAGCTGGTGAGTGACAAAAACGCTAGCAGCAAGCCGGCAAGTAAGATAAAGAGACGAAAACATAACGGTCGGTCGTGAGAGTACAGCGCGCGCGCCAGCCGGGCGACGTCGAGACCACACTCGCACACGGGTGCCCACACCCGCGCCGCAGTCGACGTCGGCGTCGAAGGACCGTTAAGGCGTCGCGGGAGCGGTTGTACAGTGGGGCGAATCCAACTCATGGTCGGGGGCCGTGAAGTGGTCACCCTTTAAGTGAATAATAATAAAATTTTATTTTATAAATAAAAGTAATTAAACAAAAAAAAAAAAAATAAATAAATAAAAAAAAGTGAAAAGACACCAACACCAAGAAAAGGAGAGAGGAATAGTAAAGGGATCGACGGAACCCCTAGAACGGGAAGAGAGGGAAACAGCGACGTCGACTAGCAAGGAAGTATACAATAAAGGATGGAGGCAGGTGAGTGCCAAGACCCGGGGGTAGGCGACCGCTGGATTCATCAGCGACGCAAAGAGGAGTTAGTGGCGATCGCCCAGGAGTTTGGGCTGGAAATGGAGGGGCGCGTGGAGGAGCTACGTAAGCGGCTGTCCAAATACGTGCAGGAGGGCGGTCATTCGACTGGGATTTGGGCTCGGCTCGCCGAGCTGAAATCCCAGTATGCTAAAACTCTTGAGCCGCCATCTTGGGGCGTCCCACCCGACTTTGGTGGACGGCCACGGCAAAAGTCGGAACCTGACCTCAGAAGCTCCCAGCTGTACGGGCAGGCGCCCACCCCGAGTTTGACCGTCTCGGGCGTGGAGGCAGTTCCTGCTCTCGGTGGAAATGAAGACCGCCGAGCAACTGCGGTCAACGCAGAGGTGGGGAGGTTCCCTGTTGAACCGGGTGGTGGTCCCTGCTACACTAGGCCGCACCATCCATCGGAGGCGAGGCCACTTCCCAATGTCCCGGACCGTATGCCCAGGGCAATGAACGAGGTGTTCTGTGATAGGGCTGCTCGTTGGTTTCTGAGCAGTGGGCTAAGGGATGTGCCGTGGGCCGTGTTTAGGAGGGATTTCTTAGATCGTATCGTTAGATTCGTAGGTGCGCCCCTGTCTTATTTTGTTGGGTATGTGGAAGCCGGGGCCGAAGTAGTCGGGAGTGTTGCCGCCGCGCGGAGACGGGAAACGGGCAACGGCGTCGTCCGGACCAGGATCGGGTCGGCGCCAATACACACGGAACGCAGCAATAAGACACCCACTGAAGGTGGACGGTGGCCGGATCGTCGCTACGGTAGAGATTGGCGGACGAACGATGCCCGCCACGATCGATACCGGAGCCACTCGTAGCTTCATGAGTGAGGACTGCGTACGCAAATGGACGATCCGGGGAAGAGCGGAGGAAATACAGGCCCGTATCCGCCTGGTAGATGGGTCCACCCTAGAGGTAGAAAAGGCTTTGAGCGTAGACGCCAGCTTAGGGGGAAAAACGATCAGCATGACGATGCTCATCATGCCCTCAATGCTGGACCATGTAATCCTGGGTATGGATTTTTTGGGGGCGATGAATACCACAATACGCTGCGGCGAGGCGGAACTGGTCCTAGAAGCAGCGACGACACCGGGCGTGAGGCCAGGAACGAGCGAGGAGCCGGAGGAAGGCCTCCCAAGGCACGGAAAAGGAGCACCTGCTCGGCTACATAGGGAGCCGGAGGAAGGCCTCCCAAGGCATGGAAAGGGGGCACCTGCTCGGCTACAGAGGGAGCCGGAGGAAGGCCTCCCAAGGCATGGAAAGGGAGCACCTGCTCGGCTACAGAGGGAGCCGGAGGAAGGCCCCCCAAGGCATGAAAAGGGAGCACCTGCTCGGCTACAGAGGGAGCCGGAGGAAGGCCTCCCAAGGCGTGGAAAGGGAGCACCTGCTCGGCTACAGAGGGAGCCAGAGGAAGGCCCCCCAAGTCATGAAAAGGGAGCACCTGCCCGGCTACAGAGGGAGCCGGAGGAAGGCCTCCCAAGGCATGGAAAGGGAGCACCTGCTCGGCTACAGAGGGAGCCGGAGGAAGGCCTCCCAAGGCATGGGAAGGGAGCACCTGCTCGGCTACCAAGGGAGCCGGAGGAAGGCCTCCCAAGGCATGGAAAGGGAGCACCTGCTCCGGTTGAATAGGAAAAAATGCAGCTTCTTCCGGGAGAGGTTAGTCTACCTAGGACATGTAATTTGCGGAGAAGGGATACGGACCGATCCGGAGAAAGTGGAGGCGATACGAAACCTGAGGGCCCCAGCAAATTCCAAAGAACTGCGACAGTGTCTCGGGATGGCGTCATGGTACAGGCGTTTCGTACCCAATTTCGCGACCCAGGTACAGCCACTCACAGCGGTCTTAAAGAAGGGGCAGAAATGGGTATGGGAGCAAGAACAGGAGGAGGCATTGCGTCAACTGAAGGAGAGCTTGACGACTGCCCCTGTGTTGGCTTTCCCCGACTTTTCCGCCAAGTTCGTCTTGCAGACTGACGCGAGTGAGTATGGCCTCGGTGCAGTGCTGACGCAGACGATCGATGGACAAGAGCGGGTGATAGCATACGCGAGCCGAAAGTTGCTGAAGGCCGAGGTAAACTATTCCGCCACTGAGAAAGAGTGCCTGGCAATCGTGTGGTCGATCCGGAAGTTGCGTTGCTACCTAGAAGGGTACCGATTCGACGTAATAACGGACCATCTAGCGCTCAAGTGGCTGAATTCGATCGAGAGCCCGTCAGGAAGGATTGCGTGATGGGCATTGGAACTGCAGCAATTCCAATTTGACGTTCATTATCGTCGAGGGAAGCTCAACCTGTCAACAAGCAGTGGTGGCCGAGGCCCCCTGCAAATGGGTCGCGAGGATGCGTGTTAGAATCGCCGAAGAGCCAGCCAAGTTCCCGGATTACACCGAGGAAAACGGACAGCTATATAGGCATTTGGGTCACCGGATAGACGATGAGGACTACATCCCTTGGAAACTATGCGTAGGCAGTGGTCAACGCCAGAGGGTACTGCGGGAATGTCATGATGCTCCCACGGCCGGAAATCAAGGTGTCAGAAAAACGGTGGCGAGGTTAGCCCAGCGGTACTACTGGCCGGGTATGTTCCGCGATGCCGCCAGATACGTGAAATGTTGCGAAGACTGCCAAAAATTCAAGAGCGAGCAACTCAAACCGGCTGGTCGCATGCTGACGAGGCAGGTGGCAGAGCAGAGTTCATGGGATGAACTCTTGCCCGAGATCTCGCTGGCGGTCAACACGAGCGTGGCAGATTCAACTGACTTTAGAACCTCGGTTACCCGCAGCTCTGTACGACCAGGTAACTCCGGGGTCCGCAACTAGTGCGCTCGACCCTAGGACAAAGGCGGATAGGCTAAAAGAAATTTTTCATATCGTCCACACCAACCTCCAGCGCGCATCAAAGGACCAGGGCAGGCATTACAACTTGCGGAGACGAGAGTGGCGGCCCTCGTTGGACTCGATGGTCCTGTTGAGGCAGCACCAGTTGTCCAACGCTGCCGAAGGTTTCGCCGCAAAGTTGGCACCCAAATTTGACGGCCTCTACAAAGTCGTCAAATTTATATCCCCCAATATTGTGCGGCTGGTGAAAGCAGACGACCGCAAGAAGAGGGTGGCCAACATCTCACAATTGAAACCATTCTACAGAAAGACGATGAGCGACGAAGAAGACAAAGATCCAGGGCACGGAACTGCCCACGAGTAAGCGAAGGATGAGAGCAACACCCGTCGCCCAACGAAACTATTATGATTAAGCGTAGATAAAACTAACATTAACAACATAATTCAGGGGCCGGGAGCCGCAGGCCGTCCGCGTGACCCACGCCAGGGGCGTGAGTACTATAGAAGAGAACGGCAAGAAGGACCGCCTCGCCAGTTCCGCCATACACTATTCTCCCGGCGGACCGGCATAATGGAGAGGCTAGACGGGACGGTCTTGCTGATGGCAGTCGAGGTCACGACGTGGAGGTACCGTTCGCCCGGAACTCGCCACCGCACGCGGAAGAGCCTGCATCTCCGCCCCTCGCATCCCACCCGGCACAATCATCAGAGCCGGCAACCCCAACCGTGGCCGGCGAGATGGACGAGGAAGAGTCCGCACCGTTCGGAACGGAGGAGCACATACCACCAGCGCAGGACGTGGAGGCGGTAGGAGAAGAGATATCCCCGTCGGCCGGAGACGCGGAGTCGCCACCGACGGAGGTGCCGAACGGCACCCGCGCAAACGTCGGGGAAGCAGACCCTCTGAGCCTCGACCCGGAACCCTTAGTGGTAGGGGACCCGTCAACGGAGGACGAGCCGGAATTCCGTCGCCGCTTTGCCACCCACCGTCTGGAGGTAGACCCGGGCAGCCAGTTTCCCAGGATAACGCTGCGGTACCTACCAAAAGTCCCCATGGCAGTCAACAAACCCCGTCTGAATCCCGCAAAGCCCGAATGGGGGGGTGCCGAAGAAGGCCCCGTCGGAAAGCGCCGACGCAGCCGCCATCGTCGACGGGGAGCCGCCAGGGGCGAGCGTCGCCGGAGTGGAGGCCATCGCCGACCCAGTCCCGAGGGAGCATCCTCGTCGGCCACGAAGAGGCTTCGCACGGAGACCGAGAAGCCCAAAGGATCGCAGCGGCGCGTGCCGCATTCGCCCCGCGAGCGCCAGGAGGGTCCTCCCCAGCTCGGGAAGGATAACCGCCGCTACCAGATTGCTTATCGAGGAGGGCATCCCTAACCCTGGCCAATACCGATTGCGGTCTGCCAGATGGTCGTGGAGGAGCACAGTCTCAGCACCAAGGACGCGGCAAACTCGGCCGTTTCCCCAACCCGCGCCGAGGCGCCAGACGAAACCTTTCCTAAGGAATCGGAGGAGGAATGGCTCGACGACGAGGACGAGATGCCCGCGCTCGTCCCTGTTGCCCGCGCCGAGACACCTGACACCATCGCCCGGCGGGAGTTAGAAGACGCCTGGTTCGGCCAAGAAGGCAAGGCGCCATCCCGAAAAGGTTCCTTCACGGTTCGCCAGGAAGGCCGGGATGAAGTCTGGGCAGAGGAAGAGGACGCAGTGGTGACGGCTTCGTCGCCCAAGCTTTCGAGTCCAACCCAGGATTCCTCCCACATGGCTCTAAAGACTCCCACGGAGAGCGAGTTGTGGGACGACATAGTGGACCTTTTCGACGGCATCGACGGGCGGGACACTAGCATGGACTCAGTGCTGGAGGAGGAACCCGACACCGAGGTCGACACGGTCGCCCGCAGTGCCGACGTGAGGGTCACACCCGAGAGCCACCCCAAGAAACCCGACACCGAGGTCGAGGCGATCGCCCACAGTGCTGACGTTGGGGTAAAGCCGGAGGGCCCCGTCGAGGAACCCGTGCCCGATTCCACCCCCTCAGGCTGGAAGGTGTTTCCTCTTGGAACACCGTTGTCGTCGGGCGTGGTGGACCTAATCGCCAGAGAGGCGCGAATCCGCCGCTTCCGGTGCCGACGTACTCGGTTCCACGTGTCCGACGGGGAGAGCGAATACAGCGTTACGCTGAACGCGAAAGGCGACGTGACCGTCACCTGTCCGAAGTGAGGAGGGGGTGTGAGGCGGCTAAGGAGACCAGCCACCCCACAGTTTTCACGGCAAGGAGCCGTCATCCCTTTGGCCAAATTACGGCAAGGAGCCGCTGGCGGAACAACGCATTAATTTTCTTTAGTTATAAGTATTAATTATATTAGGTTAAGATCTTAGTGAAATAAGGGGCAAGGAGCCATCAGTAATATAATCAGTGCGATTAGTAGCAAAGAGGCAAGGAGCCGCGAATATTATAATTGATTTAAATAGTGAACTTGAATTTAACCGCCGGCCGCCGCTGTAACCGTGCGTTGTCGATCGGTTGCTCAACACCGTCTTTGAGAGCGCAACTTTAATTCGGCGGCGAAGAGCGAAAGCTCCGAGGCGAAGTTGCGAAAGCTCGCGGCGAAGTTGAGCAGCCGAAGCGAGCGCATGGCTTGCCGGCGAGCGTGCCGGCACTTGTGATCGAACGTTAAGGGTGAGTAGAAGTCCTGCGCGAGATCAAGGAAATCATAGATGGTATAGTGGAGCGCTAGGGCTCCAGAAAACAGTGCGGCAGGGTTTAGCTGAGGATTTATGATAAGGTCAGAATGAATAATAGTGAATTAAGTGCCAACGTTCTAATAATCTAGAAAGTATTGGATTATTCCCTGTTTCCTGGTAACCCAGCTTACCTTAACATCGGAAATAACCGGTGTTCGACCTAACCTCGAACGAGGGGCATGCGGTACGAGATTGCGGCGCCGGGGTGGGCATTGCCGGTTGTTGTTTAGGTAGTGGAGTTGGTGCGAGGCGACGGCCCGCTAGTGTAGTTGGTGCGAGGCCACGGCCCGCTAGTGTAGTTGGTGCGAGGCCACGGCCCGCTAGTGTAGTTGATGCGAGGCCACGGCCCGCTAGCATAGTGGTACGAGGCCACGGCCCGATGGTGTAGGTGTGTAGAGGTAGATCTGGGTTTGGTTTGGTCAGGATACTCAGAGTTTTCAGAGCTTCACTAACATAAGAACTTAATAAATAGGTATAAAAGCGATTTGGGAAATTCCGCAAAACAGTGTGTAATAAGAAAAATGGTTTGTATTAAACATTTTTGCTAACCACCAAAGAAATGTCTTATAATTAATTGTAGGAATTTTTGGCCATATTTAGGAAAATCCATTTCTCCTTGGTTGAAATGGGGGTCAAAAAATCATTTATGAGGCTCTTCACATTTTTCGAAGAATTAAAGCATCCTCGGTAAAAAGCAAGGTTCTAAGAATTATTTGTGAGGTTTTAAGTTATGTCCGATTTGCTTCAAACTTATTTTCAGAGTTTCACCTACATAAGTCCTTAATAAATAGGTATATCAGAAATTTGGGAAATTCCACACACAACTGTGGGTAATTTGAAAAAAAATGTTTGTATTAAACATTTTTGTTAACCATCCGATCGACCCCAAAATCATTTTCAAAGAAATTTCTTCAAATTCATTTTATGAATTTTTCGCCATTTGTAGCAAAATCCATTGCTCGTTGGTGGAAATGAGGGTCAAAAATTTGATGGGTGATTTTTCGCGCTGAAATTATTGTTCAAGCATCTATAAAAATCATTTAAAACGTGCTTCACATTTTTCGGAGAATGAAACCATCCTCGGTAAAAAGTGCGATATTAAGAATATTTTGTAAAGTTTTAAGTTATGTCCGATTTGCTTCAAACTTTTTATCACGGCTTAACCTACATAAGCGATTTGGGAAATGTGTGTGGAATTAGCAAAATGTGTTTGCATTAAACATTTTTGCTTACCATCCGATCGACCTCAAACTCATTTTCAAAGAAATTTCTTCAAATGTATTTTAGGGATTTTTCGCCATTTTTTAGAAAAGGCATTGCTCATTGGTAGAAATGGGGGTCAAATTTTCAAGGATCTATGAGAAAATCATTTAAGACGTGCTTCACATTTTTCGCTAAATTAAAGAATCCTCGGTAAAAAGTGAGGCTCTAAGATATTTTGTGAGGTTTTAAATTATGTCCGATTTGCTTCGAACTTATTTTCAGAGCTTCACTTACATAAGAACTTAATAAATAGGTATAAAAGCGATTTGGGAAATTCCGCACAACAGTGTGTAATAAGAAAAATGGTTTGTATTAAACATTTTTGCTAACCATCCGATCGACCCCAAACTCATTTTCTAAGAAATTTCTTATAATTAATTTTAGGAATTTTTGGCCATATTTAGGAAAATCCATTTCTCCTTGGTTGAAATGGGGGTCAAAAATGTTATAGGTGACGTCTTCCCGCTGAAATAAACTTTCAAGCATCTATAAGAAAAATCATTTATGAGGTTCTTCACATTTTTCGGAGAATTAAAACATCCTCGGTAAAAAGTGTGGCTCTCAAAATTTTTTGTGAGGTTTTAAATTATGTGTGATTTGCTTCAAACTTATTTTTAGAGTTTCACCTACATAAGTCCTTAATAAATAGGTATATCAGAAATTTGGGAAATTCCACACACAACTGTGGGTAATTAGCAAAAAATGTTTGTATTAAACATTTTTGCTTACCATCCGATCGACCTCAAACTAATTTTCAAAGAAATTTCTTCAAATTCATTTTAGGGATTTTTCGCCATTTTTTGGAAAAGCCATTGCTCGTTGGTAGAAATGGGGGTCAAACATTTGATAGGTGACGTTTCGCGCTGAAATAAATTTTAAAGGATCTATAAGAAAAATCATTAATGACGTTCTTCACATTTTTCGAAGAATTAAAGCATCCTCGGTAAAAAGTGAGGTTCTAAGAATTATTTGTGAGGTTTTAAATTATACCCGATTTGCTTCAAACTTATTTTCAGAGCTCCACCTACATAAGAACTTAATAAATAGGTATATCAGCAATTTGGGAAATTCCACACACAACAGTGGGTAATTTGAAAAAAAAATGTTTGTATTAAACATTTTTGTTAACCATCCGATCGACCCCAAAATCATTTTCAAAGAAATTTCTTCAAATTCATTTTATGAATTTTTCGCCATTTTTAGCAAAATCCATTGCTCGTTGGTGGAAATGA
Source organism: Drosophila virilis (assembly GCF_030788295.1). Classification (NCBI taxonomy): domain Eukaryota; kingdom Metazoa; phylum Arthropoda; class Insecta; order Diptera; family Drosophilidae; genus Drosophila; species Drosophila virilis. The sequence continues at coordinate 29,063 of NW_027212828.1, read as the reverse complement.
GGGTCAAAAATTTGATGGGTGATTTTTCGCGCTGAAATTATTGTTCAAGCATCTATAAAAATCATTTAAAACGTGCTTCACATTTTCCGGAGAATGAAACCATCCTCGGTAAAAAGTGCGATATTAAGAATATTTTGTAAAGCTTTAAGTTATGTCAGATTTGCTTCAAACTTTTTATCACGGCTTAACCTACATAAGCGATTTGGGAAATGTGTGTGGAATTAGCAAAATGTGTTTGCATTAAACATTTTTGCTTACCATCCGATCGACCTCAAACTCATTTTCAAAGAAATTTCTTCAAATGTATTTTAGGGATTTTTCGCCATTTTTTAGAAAAGGCATTGCTCATTGGTAGAAATGGGGGTCAAACATTTGATAGGTGACGTTTCGCGCTGAAATAAATTTTCAAGGATCTATGAGAAAATCATTTAAGACGTGCTTCACATTTTTCGCTAAATTAAAGAATCCTCGGTAAAAAGTGAGGCTCTAAGATATTTTGTGAGGTTTTAAATTATGTCCGATTTGCTTCGAACTTATTTTCAGAGCTTCACTTACATAAGAACTTAATAAATAGGTATAAAAGCGATTTGGGAAATTCCGCACAACAGTGTGTAATAAGAAAAATGGTTTGTATTAAACATTTTTGCTAACCATCCGATCGACCCCAAACTCATTTTCAAAGAAATTTCTTATAATTAATTTTAGGAATTTTTGGCCATATTTAGGAAAATCCATTTCTCCTTGGTTGAAATGGGGGTCAAAAATGTTATAGGTGACGTCTTCCCGCTGAAATAAACTTTCAAGCATCTATAAGAAAAATCATTTATGAGGTTCTTCACATTTTTCGGAGAATTAAAACATCCTCGGTAAAAAGTGTGGCTCTCAAAATTTTTTGTGAGGTTTTAAATTATGTGTGATTTGCTTCAAACTTATTTTTAGAGTTTCACCTACATAAGTCCTTAATAAATAGGTATATCAGAAATTTGGGAAATTCCACACACAACTGTGGGTAATTAGCAAAAAATGTTTGTATTAAACATTTTTGCTTACCATCCGATCGACCTCAAACTAATTTTCAAAGAAATTTCTTCAAATTCATTTTAGGGATTTTTCGCCATTTTTTGGAAAAGCCATTGCTCGTTGGTAGAAATGGGGGTCAAACATTTGATAGGTGACGTTTCGCGCTGAAATAAATTTTAAAGGATCTATAAGAAAAATCATTAATGACGTTCTTCACATTTTTCGAAGAATAAAAGCATCCTCGGTAAAAAGTGAGGTTCTAAGAATTATTTGTGAGGTTTTAAATTATACCCGATTTGCTTCAAACTTATTTTCAGAGCTCCACCTACATAAGAACTTAATAAATAGGTATATCAGCAATTTGGGAAATTCCACACACAACAGTGGGTAATTTGAAAAAAAATGTTTGTATTAAACATTTTTGTTAACCTTCCGATCGACCCCATAAATCATTTTCAAAGAAATTTCTTCAAATTCATTTTATGAATTTTTCGCCATTTTTAGCAAAATCCATTGCTCGTTGGTGGAAATGAGGGTCAAAAATTTGATGGGTGATTTTTCGCGCTGAAATTATTGTTCAAGCATCTATAAAAATCATTTAAAACGTGCTTCACATTTTCCGGAGAATGAAACCATCCTCGGTAAAAAGTGCGATATTAAGAATATTTTGTAAAGCTTTAAGTTATGTCCGATTTGCTTCAAACTTTTTATCACGGCTTAACCTACATAAGCGATTTGGGAAATGTGTGTGGAATTAGCAAAATGTGTTTGCATTAAACATTTTTGCTTACCATCCGATCGACCTCAAACTCATTTTCAAAGAAATGTCTTCAAATGTATTTTAGGGATTTTTCGCCATTTTTTAGAAAAGGCATTGCTCATTGGTAGAAATGGGGGTCAAACATTTGATAGGTGACGTTTCGCGCTGAAATAAATTTTCAAGGATCTATGAGAAAATCATTTAAGACGTGCTTCACATTTTTCGCTAAATTAAAGCATCCTCGGTAAAAAGTGAGGCTCTAAGATATTTTGTGAGGTTTTAAATTATGTCCGATTTGCTTCGAACTTATTTTCAGAGCTTCACTTACATAAGAACTTAATAAATAGGTATAAAAGCGATTTGGGAAATTCCGCACAACAGTGTGTAATAAGAAAAATGGTTTGTATTAAACATTTTTGCTAACCATCCGATCGACCCCAAACTCATTTTCAAAGAAATTTCTTATAATTAATTTTAGGAATTTTTGGCCATATTTAGGAAAATCCATTTCTCCTTGGTTGAAATGGGGGTCAAAAATGTTATAGGTGACGTCTTCCCGCTGAAATAAACTTTCAAGCATCTATAAGAAAAATCATTTATGAGGTTCTTCACATTTTTCGGAGAATTAAAACATCCTCGGTAAAAAGTGTGGCTCTCAAAATTTTTTGTGAGGTTTTAAATTATGTGTGATTTGCTTCAAACTTATTTTTAGAGTTTCACCTACATAAGTCCTTAATAAATAGGTATATCAGAAATTTGGGAAATTCCACACACAACTGTGGGTAATTAGCAAAAAATGTTTGTATTAAACATTTTTGCTTACCATCCGATCGACCTCAAACTAATTTTCAAAGAAATTTCTTCAAATTCATTTTAGGGATTTTTCGCCATTTTTTGGAAAAGCCATTGCTCGTTGGTAGAAATGGGGGTCAAACATTTGATAGGTGACGTTTCGCGCTGAAATAAATTTTAAAGGATCTATAAGAAAAATCATTAATGACGTTCTTCACATTTTTCGAAGAATTAAAGCATCCTCGGTAAAAAGTGAGGTTCTAAGAATTATTTGTGAGGTTTTAAATTATACCCGATTTGCTTCAAACTTATTTTCAGAGCTCCACCTACATAAGAACTTAATAAATAGGTATATCAGCAATTTGGGAAATTCCACACACAACAGTGGGTAATTAGCAAAAAATGTTTGTATTAAACATTTTTGCTTACTCATTTTCAAAGAAATTTTTTCAAGTTCATTTTAGGGGTTTTTCGCCATTTTGTGTAAAAACTGAGGTTCTAAGAATTTTTTGTGAGATTTTAAATTATGTCCCATTCGCTTCAAATTTATTTTGAGAGCTCCACCTACATAAGAACTTAAAAAATTGGTATAAAAGCGATTTTGGGTAATTCCACACACAACAGTGGGTAATTTGAAAAAAATGTTTGTATTAAACATTTTTGTTAACCATCCGATCGACCCCAAAATCATTTTCAAAGAAGTTTCTTCAAATTCATTTTATGAATTTTTCGCCATTTTTAGCAAAATCCATTGCTCGTTGGTGGAAATGAGAGTCAAAAATTTGATAGGTTGTGAGGCGGCTAAGGAGACCAGCCACTTCACAGTTTTCACGGCAAGGAGCCGTCATCCCTTTGGCCAAATTGTGGCAAGGAGCCGTCCCGCTGGCGGGACAACGCATTAATTTTCTTTAGTTATAAGTATTAATTATATTAGGTTAAGATCTTAGTGAAATAAGGGGCAAGGAGCCATCAGTAATATAATCAGTGCGATAAGTAGCAAAGAGGCAAGGAGCCGCGAATATTGAGAAATGAGAAGGTCATGTATGTGCGAAATATGAAAATAGGGTATTAAGCAGTCTGGTATACCCCTGAGAACATTTCTATACCTCGTGTTAGGCATAGCCAGAAAATGAACACGTGCAGCTGGTGAGTGACAAAAACGCTAGCAGCAAGCCGGCAAGTAAGATAAAGAGACGAAAACATAACGGTCGGTCGTGAGAGTACAGCGCGCGCGCCAGCCGGGCGACGTCGAGACCACACTCGCACACGGGTGCCCACACCCGCGCCGCAGTCGACGTCGGCGTCGAAGGACCGTTAAGGCGTCGCGGGAGCGGTTGTACAGTGGGGCGAATCCAACTCATGGTCGGGGGCCGTGAAGTGGTCACCCTTTAAGTGAATAATAATAAAATTTTATTTTATAAATAAAAGTAATTAAACAAAAAAAAAAAAAAATAAATAAATAAAAAAAAGTGAAAAGACACCAACACCAAGAAAAGGAGAGAGGAATAGTAAAGGGATCGACGGAACCCCTAGAACGGGAAGAGAGGGAAACAGCGACGTCGACTAGCAAGGAAGTATACAATAAAGGATGGAGGCAGGTGAGTGCCAAGACCCGGGGGTAGGCGACCGCTGGATTCATCAGCGACGCAAAGAGGAGTTAGTGGCGATCGCCCAGGAGTTTGGGCTGGAAATGGTGGGGCGCGTGGAGGAGCTACGTAAGCGGCTGTCCAAATACGTGCAGGAGGGCGGTCATTCGACTGGGATTTGGGCTCGGCTCGCCGAGCTGAAATCCCAGTATGGTAAAACTCTTGAGCCGCCATCTTGGGGCGTCCCACCCGACTTTGGTGGACGGCCACGGCAAAAGTCGGAACCTGACCTCAGAAGCTCCCAGCTGTACGGGCAGGCGCCCACCCCGAGTTTGACCGTCTCGGGCGTGGAGGCAGTTCCTGCTCTCGGTGGAAATGAAGACCGCCGAGCAACTGCGGTCAACGCAGAGGTGGGGAGGTTCCCTGTTGAACCGGGTGGTGGTCCCTGCTACACTAGGCCGCACCATCCATCGGAGGCGAGGCCACTTCCCAATGTCCCGGACCGTATGCCCAGGGCAATGAACGAGGTGTTCTGTGATAGGGCTGCTCGTTGGTTTCTGAGCAGTGGGCTAAGGGATGTGCCGTGGGCCGTGTTTAGGAGGGATTTCTTAGATCGTATCGTTAGATTCGTAGGTGCGCCCCTGTCTTATTTTGTTGGGTATGTGGAAGCCGGGGCCGAAGTAGTCGGGAGTGTTGCCGCCGCGCGGAGACGGGAAACGGGCAACGGCGTCGTCCGGACCAGGATCGGGTCGGCGCCAATACACACGGAACGCAGCAATAAGATACCCACTGAAGGTGGACGGTGGCCGGATCGTCGCTACGGTAGAGATTGGCGGACGAACGATGCCCGCCACGATCGATACCGGAGCCACTCGTAGCTTCATGAGTGAGGACTGCGTACGCAAATGGACGATCCGGGGAAGAGCGGAGGAAATACAGGCCCGTATCCGCCTGGTAGATGGGTCCACCCTAGAGGTAGAAAAGGCTTTGAGCGTAGACGCCAGCTTAGGGGGAAAAACGATCAGCATGACGATGCTCATCATGCCCTCAATGCTGGACCATGTAATCCTGGGTATGGATTTTTTGGGGGCGATGAATACCACAATACGCTGCGGCGAGGCAGAACTGGTCCTAGAAGCAGCGACGACACCGGGCGTGAGGCCAGGAACGAGCGAGGAGCCGGAGGAAGGCCTCCCAAGGCACGGAAAAGGAGCATCTGCTCGGCTACATAGGGAGCCGGAGGAAGGCCTCCCAAGGCATGGAAAGGGAGCACCTGCTCCGGTTAAATAGGAAAAAATGCAGCTTCTTCCGGGAGAGGTTAGTCTACCTAGGACATGTAATTTGCGGAGAAGGGATACGGACCGATCCGGAGAAAGTGGAGGCGATACGAAACCTGAGGGCCCCAGCAAATTCCAAAGAACTGCGACAGTGTCTCGGGATGGCGTCATGGTACAGGCGTTTCGTACCCAATTTCGCGACCCAGGTACAGCCACTCACAGCGGTCTTAAAGAAGGGGCAGAAATGGGTATGGGAGCAAGAACAGGAGGAGGCATTGCGTCAACTGAAGGAGAGCTTGACGACTGCCCCTGTGTTGGCTTTCCCCGACTTTTCCGCCAAGTTCGTCTTGCAGACTGACGCGAGTGAGTATGGCCTCGGTGCAGTGCTGACGTAGACGATCGATGGACAAGAGCGGGTGATAGCATACGCGAGCCGAAAGTTGCTGAAGGCCGAGGTAAACTATTCCGCCACTGAGAAAGAGTGCCTGGCAATCGTGTGGTCGATCCGGAAGTTGCGTTGCTACCTAGAAGGGTACCGATTCGACGTAATAACGGACCATCTAGCGCTCAAGTGGCTGAATTCGATCGAGAGCCCGTCAGGAAGGATTGCATGATGGGCATTGGAACTGCAGCAATTCCAATTTGACGTTCATTATCGTCGAGGGAAGCTCAACCTGTCAACAAGCAGTGGTGGCCGAGGCCCCCTGCAAATGGGTCGCGAGGATGCGTGTTAGAATCGCCGAAGAGCCAGCCAAGTTCCCGGATTACACCGAGGAAAACGGACAGCTATATAGGCATTTGGGTCACCGGATAGACGATGAGGACTACATCCCTTGGAAACTATGCGTAGGCAGTGGTCAACGCCAGAGGGTACTGCGGGAATGTCATGATGCTCCCACGGCCGGAAATCAAGGTGTCAGAAAAACGGTGGCGAGGTTAGCCCAGCGGTACTACTGGCCGGGTATGTTCCGCGATGCCGCCAGATACGTGAAATGTTGCGAAGACTGCCAAAAATTCAAGAGCGAGCAACTCAAACCGGCTGGTCGCATGCTGACGAGGCAGGTGGCAGAGCCGATGGCGGTACTTTGCGCGGACTTCGTCGGACCCCTTCCACGGTCGAAACATGAAAACACGATGCTATTGGTGTTCCATGACGCTTTCTCAAAATGGGTGGTGTTGGTCCCTCTTAGAAGAGCCACGGCAGCACACCTGCAAACTGCGTTTCGAGAGAGGATTCTAAGTAGGTTCGGGGTACCTAGAAAGTTTGTGTGTGACAACGGGGTACAATTTACGAGTCGGAGCTTCAAGTCATTTTCGGGGTCCCTGGGTGTAGAGATCCAGTATACCGCCCCCTAACCGGACTGTTAAGACCATGATAGCGCAATTTATTGAGGGCCACCAGAGTTCATGGGATGAACTCTTGCCCGAGATCTCGCTGGCGGTCAACACGAGCGTGGCAGATTCAACTGACTTTAGAACCTCGGTTACCCGCAGCTCTGTACGACCAGGTAACTCCGGGGTCCGCAACTAGTGCGCTCGACCCTAGGACAAAGGCGGATAGGCTAAAAGAAATTTTTCATATCGTCCACACCAACCTCCAGCGCGCATCAAAGGACCAGGGCAGGCATTACAACTTGCGGAGACGAGAGTGGCGGCCCTCGTTGGACTCGATGGTCCTGTTGAGGCAGCACCAGTTGTCCAACGCTGCCGAAGGTTTCGCCGCAAAGTTGGCACCCAAATTTGACGGCCTCTACAAAGTCGTCAAATTTATATCCCCCAATATTGTGCGGCTGGTGAAATCAGACGACCGCAAGAAGAGGGTGGCCAACATCTCACAATTGAAACCATTCTACAGAAAGACGATGAGCGACGAAGAAGACGAAGATCCAGGGCACGGAACTGCCCACGAGTAAGCGAAGGATGAGAGCAACACCCGTCGCCCAACGAAACTATTATGATTAAGCGTAGATAAAACTAACATTAACAACATAATTCAGGGGCCGGGAGCCGCAGGCCGTCCGCGTGACCCACGCCAGGGGCGTGAGTACTATAGAAGAGAACGGCAAGAAGGACCGCCTCGCCAGTTCCGCCATACACTATTTTCCCGGCGGACCGGCATAATGGAGAGGCTAGAAGGGACGGTCTTGCTGATAGCAGTCGAGGTCACGACGTGGAGGTACCGTTCGCCCGGAACTCGCCACCGCACGCGGAAGAGCCTGCATCTCCGCCCCTCGCATCCCACCCGGCACAATCATCAGAGCCGGCAACCCCAACCGTGGCCAGCGAGATGGACGAGGAAGAGTCCGCACCGTTCGGAACGGAGGAGCACATACCACCAGCGCAGGACGTGGAGGCGGTAGGAGAAGAGATATCCCCGTCGACCGGAGACGCGGAGTCGCCACCGACGGAGGTGCCGAACGGCACCCGCGCAAACGTCGGGGAAGCAGACCCTCTGAGCCTCGACCCGGAACCCTTAGTGGGAGGGGACCCGTCAACGGAGGACGAGCCGGAATTCCGTCGCCGCTTTGCCACCCACCGTCTGGAGGTAGACCCGGGCAGCCAGTTTCCCAGGATAACGCTGCGGTACCTACCAAAAGTCCCCATGGCAGTCAACAAACCCCGTCTGAATCCCGCAAAGCCCGAATGGGGGGGTGCCGAAGAAGGCCCCGTCGGAAAGCGCCGACGCAGCCGCCATCGTCGACGGGGAGCCGCCAGGGGCGAGCGTCGCCGGAGTGGAGGCCATCGCCGACCCAGTCCCGAGGGAGCATCCTCGTCGGCCACGAAGAGGCTTCGCACGGAGACCGAGAAGCCCAAAGGATCGCAGCGGCGCGTGCCGCATTCGCCCCGCGAGCGCCAGGAGGGTCCTCCCCAGCTCGGGAAGGATAACCGCCGCTACCAGATTGCTTATCGAGGAGGGCATCCCTAACCCTGGCCAATACCGATTGCGGTCTGCCAGATGGTCGTGGAGGAGCACAGTCTCAGCACCAAGGACGCGGCAAACTCGGCCGTTTCCCCAACCCGCGCCGAGGCGCCAGACGAAACCTTTCCTAAGGAATCGGAGGAGGAATGGCTCGACGACGAGGACGAGATGCCCGCGCTCGTCCCTGTTGCCCGCGCCGAGACACCTGACACCATCGCCCGGCGGGAGTTAGAAGACGCCTGGTTCGGCCAAGAAGGCAAGGCGCCATCCCGAAAAGGTTCCTTCACGGTTCGCCAGGAAGGCCGGGATGAAGTCTGGGCAGAGGAAGAGGACGCAGTGGTGACGGCTTCGTCGCCCAAGCTTTCGAGTCCAACCCAGGATTCCTCCCACATGGCTCTAAAGACTCCCACGGAGAGCGAGTTGTGGGACGACATAGTGGACCTTTTCGACGGCATCGACAGGCGGGACACTAGCATGGACTCAGTGCTGGAGGAGGAACCCGACACCGAGGTCGACACGGTCGCCCGCAGTGCCGACGTGAGGGTCACACCCGAGAGCCACCCCAAGAAACCCGACACCGAGGTCGAGGCGATCGCCCACAGTGCTGACGTTGGGGTAAAACCGGAGGGCCCCGTCGAGGAACCCGTGCCCGATTCCACCCCCTCAGGCTGGAAGGTGTTTCCTCTTGGAACACCGTTGTCGTCGGGCGTGGTGGACCTAATCGCCAGAGAGGCGCGAATCCGCCGCTTCCGGTGCCGACGTACTCGGTTCCACGTGTCCGACGGGGAGAGCGAATACAGCGTTACGCTGAACGCGAAAGGCGACGTGACCGTCACCTGTCCGAAGTGAGGAGGGGGTGTGAGGCGGCTAAGGAGACCAGCCACCCCACAGTTTTCACGGCAAGGAGCCGTCATCCCTTTGGCCAAATTACGGCAAGGAGCCGCTGGCGGAACAACGCATTAATTTTCTTTAGTTATTAATTATATAATTATATATATATAATTATAATTAATTATATTAGGTTAAGATCTTAGTGAAATAAGGGGCAAGGAGCCATCAGTAATATAATCAGTGCGATTAGTAGCAAAGAGGCAAGGAGCCGCGAATATTATAATTGATTTAAATAGTGAACTTGAATTTAACCGCCGGCCGCCGCTGTAACCGTGCGTTGTCGATCGGTTGCTCAACACCGTCTTTGAGAGCGCAACTTTAATTCGGCGGCGAAGAGCGAAAGCTCCGAGGCGAAGTTGCGAAAGCTCGCGGCGAAGTTGAGCAGCCGAAGCGAGCGCATGGCTTGCCGGCGAGCGTGCCGGCACTTGTGATCGAACGTTAAGGGTGAGTAGAAGTCCTGCGCGAGATCAAGGAAATCATAGATGGTATAGTGGAGCGCTAGGGCTCCAGAAAACAGTGCGGCAGGGTTTAGCTGAGGATTTATGATAAGGTCAGAATGAATAATAGTTAATTAAGTGCCAACGTTCTAATAATCTAGAAAGTATTGGATTATTCCCTGTTTCCTGGTAACCCAGCTTACCTTAACATCGGAAATAACCGGTGTTCGACCTAACCTCGAACGAGGGGCATGCGGTACGAGATTGCGGCGCCGGGGTGGGCATTGCCGGTTGTTGTTTAGGTAGTGGAGTTGGTGCGAGGCGACGGCCCGCTAGTGTAGTTGGTGCGAGGCCACGGCCCGCTAGTGTAGTTGGTGCGAGGCCACGGCCCGCTAGTGTAGTTGGTGCGAGGCCACGGCCCGCTAGTGTAGTTGATGCGAGGCCACGGCCCGCTAGCATAGTGGTACGAGGCCACGGCCCGATGGTGTAGGTGTGTAGAGGTAGATCTGGGTTTGGTTTGGTCAGGATACTCAGAGTTTTCAGAGCTTCACTTACATAAGAACTTAATAAATAGGTATAAAAGCGATTTGGGAAATTCCGCACAACAGTGTGTAATAAGAAAAATGGTTTGTATTAAACATTTTTGCTAACCACCAAAGAAATGTCTTATAATTAATTGTAGGAATTTTTGGCCATATTTAGGAAAATCCATTTCTCCTTGGTTGAAATGGGGGTCAAAAAATCATTTATGAGGCTCTTCACATTTTTCGAAGAATTAAAGCATCCTCGGTAAAAAGCAAGGTTCTAAGAATTATTTGTGAGGTTTTAAGTTATGTCCGATTTGCTTCAAACTTATTTTCAGAGCTTCACCTACATAAGAACTTGATAAATAGGTATATCAGCAATTTGGGAAATTTCACACACAACAGTGGGCAATTAGCAAAAAATGTTTGTATTAAACATGTTTGCTTACCATCCTATCGACCTCAAACTCATTTTCAAAGAAATTTATTCAAATTTATTTTAGGAATTTTTTCCATTTTTTTGAAAAGCCATTGCTCGTTGATGGAAATGGGGGTCAAACATTTGATAGGTGACGTTTCGCGCTGAAATAAATTTTCAAGGATCTACGAGAAAATCATTTAAGACGTGCTTCACATTTTTCGCTCTACGATTTTGTGAGGTTTTAAATTATGTCCGATTTGCTTCGAACTTATTTTCAGAGCTTCACCTACATAAGAACTTAATAAATAGGTATAAAAGCGATTTGGGAAATTCCGCACAACAGTGTGTTATAAAAAAATGTTTGTATTAAACATTTTTGCTAACCATCCGATCGACCTCAAACTAATTTTTAAAGAAATTTGTTATTATTAATTTAAAGAATTTTTGGCCATATCTAGGAAAATCCATTTCTCCTTCGTTGAAATGGGGGTCAAAAATGTTATAGGTGATGTTTCCCGCTGAAATAAATTTTCAAGCATCTATAAGAAAAATCATTTATGAGGATCTTCACATTTTTTGGAGAATTAAAGCATCCACGGTAAGAATTGAGGTTCTCAAATTTTTTTGTGAGGTTTTAAATTATGTGTGATTTGCTTCGAACTTTTTTCACGGCTTCACCTACATAAAAACTTAATAAATAGGTTTATACGCGATTTGGGAAATTCCACACATAACATTGGGCAATTAGCAAAAAATGCTTGTGTTAAACATTTTTGCTTACCATACGATCGACCTCAAACTCATTTTCAAAGAAATGTCTTATAATTAATTTTAGGAATTTTTGGCCATATTTAGGAAAATCCATTTCTCCTTGGTTGAAATGGGGGTCAAAAATGTTATAGGTGACGTTTCCCGCTGAAATAAATTTTCAAGGATCTATAAGAAAATTCATTTATGAGGTTCTTCACATTTTTGGAGAATTAAAGCATCCTCGGTAAAAAGTGAGGTTCTCAAAATTTTTTGTGAGGTTCTAAATTATGTGTGATTTGCTTCGACCTTTTTTTTACGGCTTCACCTACATAAAAACTTAATAAATAGGTTTATAAGCGATTTGGGAAATTCCACACATAACATTGGGTAATTAGCAAAAAATGCTTGTGTTAAACATATTTGCTTACCATCCGATCGACCTCAAACTAATTTTCAAAGAAATTTCTTCAAATTCATTTTAGTGATTTTTCGCCATTTTTTGGAAAAGCCATTGCTCGTTGGTGGAAATGGGGGTCAAACATTTGATAGGTGACGTTTCGCGCTGAAATAAATTGTCAAGAATCTATGAGAAAAATCATTTATGAGGTTCTTCACATTTTTCGAAGAATTAAAGCATCCTCGGTAAAAAGTGAGGTTCTAAGAATTATTTGTGAGGTTTTAAATTATGTCCGATTTGCTTCAAACTTATTTTCAGAGCTTCACCTACATAAGAACTTAATAAATAGGTATATCAGCAATTTGGGAAATTCCACACACAACAGTGGGTAATAAGCAAAAAAATGTTTGTATTAGACATTTTTGCTTACTCATTGTCTGGTTACGCAGCCAAAAGAACTGGAGCGACCTCGCAACTGATAAGAGCAGCATCTTAATTTTATCTTTTAATACTCGCTCTGCAAAGCAAGTGCCTAAATTTCGCTCTTAAGAATTCATTTACATAGAACTGCCGCTCTTGGCTGTAACAATCGTTTTATTGCTCTAGCTTTACTTATGCGAAGGCCTCGATGCTGCGCATCGAGTTAGTTAAGTCAGTTCGCTTCATGCATTTGGTACGCATCGGCCACTTGCGTTACTCAAAATTGTAACTAATAATTGTCTCTTCGCTAAAATTGGCACGTACTAATTCGGGTTCGCTTGCCTATATATAAACTATTGTTCTTAAATAATAAGCACAAACCAATTCGGGTCTGCCTGCTTCTCGTAACTTTAAGAAATATAAAACAATTTTGAACACAAAAAATAAATAGTTAATTATTTCTATTTGTGAAAGCTATTGAAAAAGCTCAATAGCGCAACATTTGGTGACCCCGACGTGATTTTTATTTTTGTTGTTGTATGATTATTTGCTTTACATTAAAGCAATAACCTTAAAAGACACCACCTGGCATTTCGTTTTGTGCACTTTATATACATACATACTTATCGCCGTCGCTTTGCCTACTCTCTCGGTCGCTTAAAGTCTTTGCTCATTCGTGCGGTACTTATGTAAAAGCTATTGCCGTTGCTTCATTACATAGCTTGACACTTGCGTTCGCCGAAGTTCTTATTGTACAACTAATGTTTTTTGAACGGTTTGGATGTACTAGCGATCACCGTTGTTAGTTACTCAGCTACTTTCGCACGCGCTTTCTATCACGCTTCTAATGGCAACCGAAAATAATGCCTCTAGTGCAGTGCCCTCTGCAAACAGGGTGACCTTTCTGAAGCGCAAAGCCATTTCAATTTATGACAGTTTGCAAACACTTCGAAATGCTCTAACTAATTCGCCACTTAGTGCAATTGATGAGTGCGGTCTTAGTGTTAGGCTGAAGCAAATCGAGCGGCTTCAGACCTCATTTGATATTACTCACACTAGCCTTGAAGGACTAGACTTTGATGAAATCGGTAACCAATTGCGTGAGGACTTCGACGAGTTAGCAGTTTCTATGGAAATTTCGGTTCGGAGTGAAATTGCGAAACGTGTCTCAATATTGCCCTGCTCAACATTTCGCGACCAATCTGTGCTGCCCTCGCAGACAGTTAGAGCTAAGGCACCGCAAACACTACCCTCAATAAAGTTGCCTACGTTCAGTGGTGGTTACACAGAATGGGCCGACTTTTATTCCATGTTCACAACCGTCATAAAAAATCATCCTGATCTAGCAGATATCGAAAAGCTGCAGCATCTTCGATCGTGCCTGAAGGATACAGCGCTGGACGCGATTCGATCATTGGAAATAACAAACGATAATTATGCCATGGTACTTGATTTATTGGAGAAAAGGTTTAATAATAGACGTTTTTGTTTTTTAGGCACACATACTTGAGATATTGGGGCTCAAGAGGGTGGATGGTGGATCGGCCGTGTCGCTAAGAGAGTTATCCGACCAATTCAATGCACATTTTCGCGCGTTAAAGAGCATGGGCAACTCCGAACAAATCGCTGGATGCATTATTGTGCAGATTATTTTACAAAGCTGGACCCAATATCACAAGCCAAGTGGGAAGAAAGGCTAAGGGATTCGTCGTTCGTTAATTTAATACCATCGTGGGAGCATATGGCTACATTTCTGGAGCAGAGATGTCGAACAATGGAAACCGTAAATTTTGCTATGGCAAGCTATGCCCCTAGCCATCAGGTGGGAAAAACTAGAGCAATTAACACCAGTGGATCGTCATTTATCGCCACTAACCACGACGCCCCTGTCTGCGTCTTTTGTGACAGCCCTGGTCATAGTATATATAATTGTTCTCGATTTGGAAATTTGACCCCTGCATTACGGCTTAGGGAGTCAAAACGAGTTGCATTGTGCTTGAATTGCCTAAAGAAAGGTCATCAAATGCGATCATGCAGCTTTGGATGCTGTCGGACCTGCAGGGCGAAACATCATTCTCTGCTGCATTTAAACAATTCCGTATTTCCGTCTGGTCAGCAGACTGAGCCTGCAAATTCATCGCCGATAGCCCATGCCTCTTTCGCTAAGTCATCGCCATCTACCTCCACATCTCTTGTTGAATAGTATTTCAGTAGTGATGTTGTCGTCTTGGCTACGGCTTTGATCTTTGTAAGAAATCGCTCCGGCACTTTGATACCTTGTCGTGCCCTTTTGGATTCTGGTTCTCAGCTTCACCTTATAACGTCGCGCCTTGCTCAACAGCTTCAGCTAAAGAAGCACAAGTCCTCAGCCATTGTCTCTGGTCTAGGAGATTCTCGTTTTGAAACAGAAGGAAACAGGGTCACTATCACAATACAGTCTCAAGTCTCTGAATACTCAACATGCCTTACAGCTCTGGTAGCGCCTAACATAACTGATAGTCAACCGAGTTTTACTATCAACACGACGAATTGGAACATTCCCGATAACATACAACTTGCAGATCCGTCTTTCTTTAAACCTTAACGCGTGGACTTGCTACTTGGAGCTAGCCTGTTTTACGACCTTCAGCGTCGGCCAGATAAGGTTTCTCCCAGGACTACCGTGTCTTCAAAAAACACGGCTGGTTGGGTAGATTCTGGAGGCGGACCCCGCTTAAGTGGTTCTATGTTAATGGCAAAGCATACTGCGGGCAAACTTGAGTCAAGTTCTGAAGAACGTGCTGATGAATTGGTTTGAAGATTTTGGGAGATAGAATCCTGCTTGGAAAGTACACCTACCACTTCAAAGGAAGAAAACATCTGTGAAGAACATTTTGTAAGGACTCATATCAGATTACCTAGTGGCCAATATTCAGTTCGTTTACCCTTCAAGCGAAGTTTGGAATGTCTGGGGACGTCATACCAACAAGCCTTTCGTCGGTTCCTGACCCTGGAACGCAAACTTTCTAAAGGAATATTTGGATCTTGGTCATATGTCGCCTGTTGCGAGCCTGTTGCGAGTCGTTTTCGACGGCTCAGCAGCTACCTCGTCAGGTTATTCATTAAATGAACTATTGATGGCTGGACCTGTTATTCAAAGCTCGTTGTTTCATATCCTTCTTCGCTTTCGTAATTTCCCGATCGCCCTAACAGGAGATATTGGAAAATGTATCGCTGCGTACGCGTTTCAGCACCTGATGATTTTCTCCAATGCATTCTGTGGCGAGACTCGCCAGAACAGGATATAAAGATTTTTAAGCTGGATACAGTTACATACGGAACAAAGCCAGCTTCATTCCTCTCTATCCGTGCTATGCATCTGCTGTCTATGGATGAGGAAACTAATTTTCCAATTGGATCTCGGATTTTGCGGCGTGAATTCTACTTTGATGACCTCATTTCAGGGGGTGATTCAATTCAAGAAGCAAAGGAACTTTTTAATAAGACGGCTAGAATCTTGGCAAGTGGGGGCTTCAAGTTGCGAAACAATTCTGCTGTACTGAAAGGGATACCCGTAGAGGACAGAGAATCTTTCCTAAAGTTTGATGATGGTAGCGACATCACCAAAACTCTTGGACTCGCTTGGGACTCAGCGTCGAATCGATTGTTGTTTTCGTTTTCGTCCATTCAGCAGAGATCTAAACCATCCAAAAGGTCAATACTATCGACCATAGCTCGCTTGTATGACCCGCTTGGACTCATAGGGCCGGTAATTGCCAAGGCTAAAATCTTTATGCAGCAGATCTGAAAGGAGAAGCTCGAGTGGGACGAGAGCTTGCCATATTCACTGGCAACAGCTTGGCATGATCTTTGCTGCAGTTTTGAGAAGGCACAGTTTCTTAAATTTCCTCGTCTCGTGTCAATACCTGCAGCAGAATTAGAAGTTCACGGTTTCTGAGACGCTAGCATCGAAGCATATGGGGCCTGTGCCTACGCCCTTTCTCGACGAACATCAGCCAGTTGTCAGCTATTGTGTTCCAAATCGCGTGTAGCTCCTCTGAAAACAATCACAGTTCCAAAGCTAGAGCTCTGTGGTGCCGTCTTATTATCTAATCTCATGCGTGAGATATCTAAAATGAATCTGTTCGATGAAAAATTCTACTGTTGGTCGGATTCTTCTGTATGCCTTTCCTGGATAAGGAGCGAGCCCTGCAAGCTCAATGTGTTTGTGGCTAATCGCGTCACAGCAGTTCAAGAGCTAACTAATGGCATGGAATGGCGTTACGTGCCTACTTCACTCAACCCGGCAGATATACTCTCGAGAGGATCTACGCCCAGTGAATTAGATCAATCGTCACTGTGGTTCAACGACCCAGAATTTCTAGTTAAAAACAAATTGGACTGGCCTGCTCCTTGTTTGTCAGAAAGGACAGAACTCGAACTTAAAAAAAGGGTCCTTATTGCGTCATCTCCCTTTGTTGATATAACTGTCACTTGCAAACTCAACTCATTTGATACAATGCAGCGTATATTCGGATATATTTATAAATTCATACACAGAAGCAGGCATCCCGGACTAACAGTGTCTGATATACAACATGGGACCCAACTCTTACTAAGGCTCATCCAGAGAGCACACCTACGTGAAGAGATCAAATCATTGCAATCGAGAAGAGTTGTTAAACCGTCCAGTTGTATCGCATCACTTAACCCTTTTTTGGATGATTTCGCAATTCTTAGAGTTGATGGGCGCTTGAAAAACTCTTCGCTGGATTTTGACGCTCGCCATCCAATAATTCTCCCGTGTCACCACCCCATCACAAACTCAGTCATCACACGGTTTCACACTTCTTGCTCATATTCGGTTGCAGTATTGGCCGATTGGTGGAAGGAAGACCGTATCCAAGGTGGTTGGAAAATGTGTGAGATGTTTTCGTGCCAAGCCTCGATTAATAGAGCATATAATGGGTGATCTGCCCAATGAACGTTTGACTGCTTGTCGAGCCTTTGAAGTCTCTGGTGTTGACTATTGTGGACCATTTTTCTATAAGCCAGACGTACGAAATAAAGCTCCAGTCAAATGTTGAATGGCTGTCTTCGTCTGCTTCGCGACTAAAGCGGTTCACCTGGAACTGGTCAAGGATCTGTCAACAGCTTCTTTCTTGAATGCGCTTAAGAGGTTTATATCGACTCGAGGCAGGCCATCTCAGATATGGTCGGATAACGCTACCAACTTTGTCGGCGCCAAAAACGAGCTTCTGGATCTCAAGCGTCTATTCATAAGTCGTAATCATATTGAGTCAGTGCATAATTTTTGCATGGCTGATTCCAATGATTGGAAATGTATACCTCCTCGTTTACCGCATTTTGGCGGCCTTTGGGAAGCAGCAGTGAAGACAGCGAAACATCATTTTTATCGTGCTGTTGGATCTTGTGTTCTCAACTTCGAAGAGTTTCGCACCCTAGTCTGCCACATAGCATCGATAATTAATTTCAGGCCATTGTTTCCTCTTTCAGAATATCCAGCAGATCTAGATGTGCTCACTGCAGCTCATTTCTTGATTTGTGGACCCAGCTCATCGTTCTTTGAACCTGATGTGACGCACCTTCAATTCAATCGTCTGGATGGATGGCAACGCGTAACGTACCTCCAACAACTGTTTTGGTCTCGCTGGCGTAAAGAATACTTAACACTGCTTCAGCAGATCTCCAAATGGCGTATTCCGAAACCAGGCCTATGCGTCAACGACATAGTCCTCGTAAAGATGAAAATCTGCCGCCTCTAAGGTGGCCACTGGCGAGAATCACAGAGTTAATCGTGGGAAAGGATGGAGTCGCTCGAGTAGCCATTTTGCGCACCTCAACAGGAGAAACGAGAAGAGCTGCAAACAAGCTATGCCTATTGCCCATCAGGGAATCTGTTGAAAGCCCATGCCTTCCAACGGGGGGAGAATGTCTGGTTACGCAGCCAAAACAACTGGAGCGACCTCGCAACTGATAAGAGCAGCATCTTAATTTTATCTTTTAATACTCGCTCTGCAAAGCAAGTGCCTAAATTTCGCTCTTAAGAATTCATATACATAGAGCTGCCGCTCTTCGCTGTAACGATCATTTTATTGCTCTAGCTTTACTTATGCGAAGGCCTCGATGCTGCGCATCGAGTTAGTTAAGTCAGTTCGCTTCATGCATTTTGTACGCATCGGCCACTTGCGTTACTCAAAATTGTAACTAATAATTGTCTCTTCGCTAAAATTGGCACGTACTAATTCGGGTTCGCTTGCCTATATATAAACTATTGTTCTTAAATAATAAGCACAAACCAATTCGGGTCTGCCTGCTTCTCGTCACTTTAAGAAATATAAAACAATTTTGAACACAAAAAATACATAGTTAATTATTTCTATTTGTGAAAGCTATTGAAAAAGCTCAATAGCACAACACTCATTTTTAAAGAAATATCTTCAAGTTCATATTAGGGGTTTTTCGCCATTTTGTGGAAAAGCCATTGCTCGTTGGTGGAAATGGGGGTCAAACATTTGATAGGTGATTTTTCGCGCTGAAATTCATTTTCAAGTATCTATAAGAAAAATCGTTTATGAGGTTCTTCACATTTTTCGAAGAATTAAAGCATCCTCGGCAAAAAGTAATTTATCGCCATTCTTAGGGAAATCCATTGATTGTTGGTGGAAATGGGGGTCAAAAATTTGATAGGTGATGCTTAGCGCTGAAATTATTTTTCAAGGATATATAAGAAAAACCATTTAAAAGGTGCTTCACATTTTTCGAAGAATTACAGCATCCTCGGTAAAAAGTGAGGTTCTAAGAATTTTTTGTGAGATTTTATATTATGTCCCACTCGCTTCAAACTTATTTTGAGAGCTCCACCTACATAAGAACTTATAAAATTGATATATCAGCAATTTGGGTAATTCCACACACAACAGTGGGTAATTAGCAAAAAATGTTTGTATTAAACATTTTTGTTAACAATCCGATCGACCTCCAACTCATTTTCAAAGAAATTTCTCAAATTTATTTTAAGAATTTTTCGCCATTTTTAGCAAAATCCATTGCTCGTTGGTGAAAATGAGGGTCAAAAATTTGATAGGTGATTTTTCGCTCTGAAATTATTGTTCAAGCATCTATAAAAATCATTTAAAACGTGCTTAACATTTTTCGGAGAATGAAAGCATCCTCGGTAAAAAGTGCGATTTTAAGAATTTTTTGTGAAGTTTTAAGTTCTGTCCGATTTGGTTCAAACTTATTATCACGGCTTAACCTACATAAGCGATTTGGGAAATGCCACACACAACAGTGGGTAATTAGCAAAATGTGTTTGTATTAAACATTTTTGCTTACCATCCGATCGACCTCAAACTCATTTTCAAAGAAATCTCTTCAAATTTACTTTAGGGATTTTTCGCCATTTTTTAGAAAAGGCATTGCTCGTTGGTGGAAATGGGGGTCAAACATTTGATAGGTGACGTTTCGCGCTGAAATAAATTTTCAAGGATCTATGAGAAAATCATTTAAGACGTGCTTCATATTTTTCGCTAACTTAAAGCATCCTCGGTAAAAAGTGAGGCTCTAAGATATTTTGTGAGGTTTTAAGTTATGTCCGATTTGCTTCGAACTTGTTTTCAGAGCTTCACCTACATAAGAACTTAATAAATAGGTATAAAAGCGATTTGGGAAATTCCGCACAACAGTGTGTAATAAGAAAAATGGTTAGTATTAAACATTTTTGCTTTCCATCCGATCGACCTCAAACTAATTATCAAGGAAATTTCTTTAAATTCATTTTAGGGATTTTTCGCCATTTTTTGGAAAAGCTATTGCTCGTTGGTGGAAGTGGGGGTCAAACATTTGATAGGTGACGTTTCGCGTTGAAATAAATTTTCAAGGATCTATGAGAAAATCATTTAAGACGTGCTTCACATTTTTCGCTAAATTAAAGCATAAGAACTTACTAAATAGGTATATTAGCAATTTGAGAAATTACACACAACGGTTGATAATTAGCAACAACTGTTTTTATTAAACATTTT
The DNA here is from genome assembly GCF_030788295.1 of Drosophila virilis. Taxonomy (NCBI): domain Eukaryota; kingdom Metazoa; phylum Arthropoda; class Insecta; order Diptera; family Drosophilidae; genus Drosophila; species Drosophila virilis. The sequence goes on along the minus strand of NW_027212828.1, from coordinate 8,841 downwards.
TGTTAACCATCCGATCGACCTCAAACTCTTTTTCAAAGAAATTTCTTCAAAATCATTTTAGGGATTTTTCTCCCTTTTTTGGAAAAGCCATTGCTCGTTGGTGGAAATGGGGGTCAAACATTTGATAGATGACGTTTCCCGCTGAAATAAATTTTCAAGGATCTATGAGAAAATCATTTAAGACGTGCTTCACATTTTTCGGAATATTAAGGCATCCTCGGTAAAAAGTATGAGTATAAGAATTTTTTGTGAACTTTTAAGTTATGTCCGATTTGCTTCGAACTTATTTTCACGGCTTCACGTACATAAGTACTTAATAAATAGGTATAAAAGCGATTTGGGAAATTCCACACAACAGTCGGTAATTAGAAAATATGTTTGTATCAAACATTTTTGCTTATTTATTTTCAAAGAAATTTCTTCAAGTTCATATTATGGGATTTTCGCAATTTTGTGGAAAAGCCATTGCTCGTTGGTGGAAATGGGGGTCAAACATTTGATAGATGATTTTTCGCGCTGAAATAAGTTTTCAAGCATCTATAAGAAAAAGCATTTATGAGGTTCTTCACATTTTTTAAGAATTAAAGCATCCTCGGTAAAAAGTGCGATTCTAAGAATTTTTGTGAAGTTTTAAGTTAAGCTAAGTATTCAAATGAATTTTAGGAACTTTTCGCCATTTTTAGGAAAATCCATTGCTCGTTGGTGGAAATGGGGGTCAAGCATTTGATAGGTGATTTTTCGCGCTGAAATTAATTTTCAAGCATCTATAAGAAAAATCATTTAAAACGTGCTTCACATTTTTCGGAAAATCAAAGCATCTTCGGTTAAAAGTGTGTTTCTAAGAATTTTTGGTAAGTTTTAAGTTACGTCCGATTTGCTTCAAACTTTTTTCACGGTTTCACCTACATTAAAACTTAATAAATAGGTATATAAGCGATTTGGGAAGTTCCACACACAACAGTGGGTAATTAGCATATAATGCTTGTATTAAACATTTTTGCTTACCATCCGATCGACCTCAAACTCATTTTCAAAGAAATTTCTTCAAATTCATTTTAGGGATTTTTCGCCATTTTTTGGAAAAGCTATTGCTCGTTGGTGGAAATGGGATCAAACATTTGATAGGTGACGTTTCGCGCTGAAATAAATTTTCAAGGATCTATGAGAAAATCATTTAAGTCGTGCTTCACATTTTTCGCTAAATTAAAGAATCCTCGGTAAAAAGTGAGGCTCTAAGATATTTTTGTGAGGTTTTAAATTATGTCCGTTTTGCTTCGAACTTATTTTCAGAGCTTTGCCTACGTAAGTACTTAATAAATAGATACATACAAACAACAAACAACAAACTACAAACTAGAAACTACAAACTACAAACTACAAACTACAAACTACAAACTACAAACTGCAAACTACAAACTACAACACTACAAACTAAAACTACAACTACAAACTACAAACTACAAACTAAACTACAACTACAACTACAAACTACAAACTACAAACTACAAACTACAAACTACAAACTACAAACTACAAACTAACAAACTACAAACTACAAACTACAAAACTACAAACTACAAACTACAAAACTACAAACTACAAACTAACAAACTACAAACTACAAACTACAAACTACAAACTACAAACTAACAAACTAACAACACTACAAACTAAACTACAAACTACAAACTACAAACTACAAACTACAAACTACAAACTACAAACTACAAACTAACAAACTAAAAACTACAAACTACAAACTACAAACTACAAACTACAAACTACAAACTACAAACTACAAACTACAAACTACAAAAAACAAACTACAACTACAAACTACAAACTACAAACTACAAACTACAAACTACAAACTACAAACTACAAACTACAAACTACAAACTACAAACTACAAACTACAAACTACAAACTACAACTACAACTACAAACTACAAACTACAAACTACAAACTACAAACTACAAACTACAAACTACAAACTACAAACTACAAACTACAAACTACAAACTACAAACTACAAACTACAAACTACAAACTACAAACTACAAACTACAAACTACAAACTACAAACTACAAACTACAAACTACAAACTACAAACTACAAACTACAAACTACAAACTACAAACTACAAACTACAAACTACAAACTACAAACTACAAACTACAAACTACAAACTACAAACTACAAACTACAAACTACAAACTACAAACTACAAACTACAAACTACAAACTACAAACTACAAACTACAAACTACAAACTACAAACTACAAACTACAAACTACAAACTACAAACTACAAACTACAAACTACAAACTACAAACTACAAACTACAAACTACAAACTACAAACTACAAACTACAAACTACAAACTACAAACTACAAACTACAAACTACAAACTACAAACTACAAACTACAAACTACAAACTACAAACTACAAACTACAAACTACAAACTACAAACTACAAACTACAAACTACAAACTACAAACTACAAACTACAAACTACAAACTACAAACTACAAACTACAAACTACAAACTACAAACTACAAACTACAAACTACAAACTACAAACTACAAACTACAAACTACAAACTACAAACTACAAACTACAAACTACAAACTACAAACTACAAACTACAAACTACAAACTACAAACTACAAACTACAAACTACAAACTACAAACTACAAACTACAAACTACAAACTACAAACTACAAACTACAAACTACAAACTACAAACTACAAACTACAAACTACAAACTACAAACTACAAACTACAAACTACAAACTACAAACTACAAACTACAAACTACAAACTACAAACTACAAACTACAAACTACAAACTACAAACTACAAACTACAAACTACAAACTACAAACTACAAACTACAAACTACAAACTACAAACTACAAACTACAAACTACAAACTACAAACTACAAACTACAAACTACAAACTACAAACTACAAACTACAAACTACAAACTACAAACTACAAACTACAAACTACAAACTACAAACTACAAACTACAAACTACAAACTACAAACTACAAACTACAAACTACAAACTACAAACTACAAACTACAAACTACAAACTACAAACTACAAACTACAAACTACAAACTACAAACTACAAACTACAAACTACAAACTACAAACTACAAACTACAACTACAAACTACAAACTACAAACTACAAACTACAAACTACAAACTACAAACTACAAACTACAAACTACAAACTACAAACTACAAACTACAAACTACAAACTACAAACTACAAACTACAAACTACAAACTACAAACTACAAACTACAAACTACAAACTACAAACTACAAACTACAAACTACAAACTACAAACTACAAACTACAAACTACAAACTACAAACTACAAACTACAAACTACAAACTACAAACTACAAACTACAAACTACAAACTACAAACTACAAACTACAAACTACAAACTACAAACTACAAACTACAAACTACAAACTACAAACTACAAACTACAAACTACAAACTACAAACTACAAACTACAAACTACAAACTACAAACTACAAACTACAAACTACAAACTACAAACTACAAACTACAAACTACAAACTACAAACTACAAACTACAAACTACAAACTACAAACTACAAACTACAAACTACAAACTACAAACTACAAACTACAAACTACAAACTACAAACTACAAACTACAAACTACAAACTACAAACTACAAACTACAAACTACAAACTACAAACTACAAACTACAAACTACAAACTACAAACTACAAACTACAAACTACAAACTACAAACTACAAACTACAAACTACAAACTACAAACTACAAACTACAAACTACAAACTACAAACTACAAACTACAAACTACAAACTACAAACTACAAACTACAAACTACAAACTACAAACTACAAACTACAAACTACAAACTACAAACTACAAACTACAAACTACAAACTACAAACTACAAACTACAAACTACAAACTACAAACTACAAACTACAAACTACAAACTACAAACTACAAACTACAAACTACAAACTACAAACTACAAACTACAAACTACAAACTACAAACTACAAACTACAAACTACAAACTACAAACTACAAACTACAAACTACAAACTACAAACTACAAACTACAAACTACAAACTACAAACTACAAACTACAAACTACAAACTACAAACTACAAACTACAAACTACAAACTACAAACTACAAACTACAAACTACAAACTACAAACTACAAACTACAAACTACAAACTACAAACTACAAACTACAAACTACAAACTACAAACTACAAACTACAAACTACAAACTACAAACTACAAACTACAAACTACAAACTACAAACTACAAACTACAAACTACAAACTACAAACTACAAACTACAAACTACAAACTACAAACTACAAACTACAAACTACAAACTACAAACTACAAACTACAAACTACAAACTACAAACTACAAACTACAAACTACAAACTACAAACTACAAACTACAAACTACAAACTACAAACTACAAACTACAAACTACAAACTACAAACTACAAACTACAAACTACAAACTACAAACTACAAACTACAAACTACAAACTACAAACTACAAACTACAAACTACAAACTACAAACTACAAACTACAAACTACAAACTACAAACTACAAACTACAAACTACAAACTACAAACTACAAACTACAAACTACAAACTACAAACTACAAACTACAAACTACAAACTACAAACTACAAACTACAAACTACAAACTACAAACTACAAACTACAAACTACAAACTACAAACTACAAACTACAAACTACAAACTACAAACTACAAACTACAAACTACAAACTACAAACTACAAACTACAAACTACAAACTACAAACTACAAACTACAAACTACAAACTACAAACTACAAACTACAAACTACAAACTACAAACTACAAACTACAAACTACAAACTACAAACTACAAACTACAAACTACAAACTACAAACTACAAACTACAAACTACAAACTACAAACTACAAACTACAAACTACAAACTACAAACTACAAACTACAAACTACAAACTACAAACTACAAACTACAAACTACAAACTACAAACTACAAACTACAAACTACAAACTACAAACTACAAACTACAAACTACAAACTACAAACTACAAACTACAAACTACAAACTACAAACTACAAACTACAAACTACAAACTACAAACTACAAACTACAAACTACAAACTACAAACTACAAACTACAAACTACAAACTACAAACTACAAACTACAAACTACAAACTACAAACTACAAACTACAAACTACAAACTACAAACTACAAACTACAAACTACAAACTACAAACTACAAACTACAAACTACAAACTACAAACTACAAACTACAAACTACAAACTACAAACTACAAACTACAAACTACAAACTACAAACTACAAACTACAAACTACAAACTACAAACTACAAACTACAAACTACAAACTACAAACTACAAACTACAAACTACAAACTACAAACTACAAACTACAAACTACAAACTACAAACTACAAACTACAAACTACAAACTACAAACTACAAACTACAAACTACAAACTACAAACTACAAACTACAAACTACAAACTACAAACTACAAACTACAAACTACAAACTACAAACTACAAACTACAAACTACAAACTACAACTACAAACTACAAACTACAAACTACAAACTACAAACTACAAACTACAAACTACAAACTACAAACTACAAACTACAAACTACAAACTACAAACTACAAACTACAAACTACAAACTACAAACTACAAACTACAAACTACAAACTACAAACTACAAACTACAAACTACAAACTACAAACTACAAACTACAAACTACAAACTACAAACTACAAACTACAAACTACAAACTACAAACTACAAACTACAAACTACAAACTACAAACTACAAACTACAAACTACAAACTACAAACTACAAACTACAAACTACAAACTACAAACTACAAACTACAAACTACAAACTACAAACTACAAACTACAAACTACAAACTACAAACTACAAACTACAAACTACAAACTACAAACTACAAACTACAAACTACAAACTACAAACTACAAACTACAAACTACAAACTACAAACTACAAACTACAAACTACAAACTACAAACTACAAACTACAAACTACAAACTACAAACTACAAACTACAAACTACAAACTACAAACTACAAACTACAAACTACAAACTACAAACTACAAACTACAAACTACAAACTACAAACTACAAACTACAAACTACAAACTACAAACTACAAACTACAAACTACAAACTACAAACTACAAACTACAAACTACAAACTACAAACTACAAACTACAAACTACAACTACAAACTACAAACTACAAACTACAAACTACAAACTACAAACTACAACTACAACTACAAACTACAAACTACAAACTACAAACTACAAACTACAAACTACAAACTACAAACTACAAACTACAAACTACAAACTACAAACTACAAACTACAAACTACAAACTACAAACTACAAACTACAAACTACAAACTACAAACTACAAACTACAAACTACAAACTACAAACTACAAACTACAAACTACAAACTACAAACTACAAACTACAAACTACAAACTACAAACTACAAACTACAAACTACAAACTACAAACTACAAACTACAAACTACAAACTACAAACTACAAACTACCAAACTACAAACTACAAACGACAAACGACAAAGCTACAAACTACAAACTACAAACTACAAACTACAAACTACAAACTACAAACGACAAACTACAAACTACAAACTACAAACGACAAACTACAAACGACAAACTACAAACTACAAACTACAAACTACAACTACAAACTACAAACTACAAACTACAAACTACAAACTACAAACTACAAACTACAACTACAAACTACAAACTACAAACTACAAACTACAAACTACAAACTACAAACTACAAACTACAAACTACAAACTACAAACTACAAACTACAAACTACAAACTACAAACTACAAACTACAAACTACAAACTACAAACTACAAACTACAAACTACAAACTACAAACTACAAACTACAAACTACAAACTACAAACTACAAACTACAAACTACAAACTACAAACTACAACTACAAACTACAAACTACAAACTACAAACTACAAACTACAAACTACAAAATACAAACTACAACACTAAAACTACAACCAACAACTACAAAACTACAATAAACAAACTACAACGACAAACTACAAACTACAACTACAAACTACAAACTACAAACTTACAAACTACAAACTACCCCAAACTACAAAACTACAAACTACAAACTACAAACTACAAACTACAAACTACAAACTACAAACTACAAACTACAAACTACAAACTACAAACTACAAACTACAAACTACAAACTACAAACTACAAACTACAAACTACAAACTACAAACTACAAACTACAAACTACAAACTACAAACTACAAACTACAAACTACAAACTACAAACTACAAACTACAAACTACAAACTACAAACTACAAACTACAAACTACAAACTACAAACTACAAACTACAAACTACAAACTACAAACTACAAACTACAAACTACAAACTACAAACTACAAACTACAAACTACAAACTACAAACTACAAACTACAAACTACAAACAAAACTACAAACTACAAACTACAAAACTACAAACTACAAACTACAAACTTAAAACTACAAACCTACAAACTACAAACTACAAAACTACAAACTACAAACTACAAACTACAAACTACAAACTACAAACTACAAACTACAAACTACAAACTACAAACTACAAACTACAAACTACAAACTACAAACTACAAACTACAAACTACAAACTAAAAACTACAAACTTACAAAACTAAAAACTACAAACTACAAAACTACAAACTACAAACTACAAACTAAAAACTACAAACTACAAACTACAAAACACAACTACAAACTACAAACTACAAAATAAACTACAAACAAGCATCTATAAGAAAAATCATTTATGAGGATCTTCACATTTTTCGGAGAATTAAAGCATCCACGGTAAGAATTGAGGTTCTCAAATTTTTTTGTGAGGTTTTAAATTATGTGTGATTTGCTTCGAACTTTTTTCACGGCTTCACCTACATAAAAACTTAATAAATAGGTTTATACGCGATTTGGGAAATTCCACACATAACATTGGCTATTAGCAAAAAAATGCTTGTGTTAAACATTTTTGCTTACCATCCGATCGACCTCAAACTCATTTCAAAGAAATGTTTATAATTAATTTTAGGAATTTTGGCCATATTTAGGAAAATCCATTTCTCCTTGGTTGAAATGGGGGTCAAAAATGTTATAGGTGACGTTTCCCGCTGAAATAAATTTTCAAGGATCTATAAGAAAATTCATTTATGAGGTTCTTCACATTTTTCGGAGAATTAAAGCATCCTCGGTAAAAAGTGAGGTTCTCAAAATTTTTTGTGAGGTTCTAAATTATGTGTGATTTGTTTCGACCTTTTTTTTACGGCTTCACCTACATAAAAACTACTAATATAGGTTTATAAGCGATTTGAGAAATTCCACACATAACATTGGGTAATTAGCAAAAAATGCTTGTGTTTAAACATTTTTGCTTACCATCCGATCGACCTCAAACTAATTTTCAAAGAAATTTCTTCAAATTCATTTAGGGATTTTTCGCCATTTTTTGGAAAAGCCATTGCTCGTTGGTGGAAATGGGGGTCAAACAT